>NC_069503.1:302717929-302940429 GCF_027579735.1 Bombina bombina
TTATAATAACAGATACAATGACAACAGACATAATAATAGACAAAATGACAATGGATTTAGAAATCAACCAAACCATTCATATAATATGTATAGAGAATATCCCAAACACTCCTATAATGAACAACAAAACTGGAGAATACCCCTACAAAACAGATATACACCACTGCAAGCACAACAGAGCCCCGCGAGAACTCATCAATTCAGGAAACAACTAAATTCAAACATACAAGAAGACAACACACAGACAAAACATTTTTTAGAGGGTGTCCCCGCAAAGGCGGGGCCATCAAGAGATTATCCAGGAGCTATAATATCAGAAAGAAACACACAAGGAAAAAGAAGATTAGAGGTAGAAGAGGGAGAGGAACCTCTAAACAAATCACAAAGGAGATAGAAAGCAAAAAGAAAGTTGGAATATTTAATTTAAGTAAAGTGATTCTAACCGAAGAACAAGAGAAAGTATTAGGAAAAGGCCTCACGTTTGCACCATCATGCAGACTCAATAAATTTGAGACCTTAATTAATGTCAATCAGTACATTAGAAAACTCACATTAAAAAGATACTTTCTCAAAAATCCCATACAATACAGAGACACACAAAACAGTTACATCCATACAGACCTGAAGGCAAAATCCGATTTCTTTCCTATACAGGAGAAAAGCGAACACATAAAACTATTTGAGGAAAATATAAAGAAAGATTTAGAAACACTCGATCAAAGCAAACCTTTTAAAAATAATATGAGTAAAAAAGAGAGTGAAACGCTTAAGGAATTACAAAATAACACTGATATAGTAGTGAAACCGGCAGATAAGGGTGGGGGGATTGTCCTAATGGACACAAACTATTATATCCAAGAAGCAAATAGGATCTTACAAGATAAGACTACTTACACTAAACTTAAACAGAATCCATTAAAGCAACAGGAATTAAAATTAGGAACATTACTCAAAGAGGCTAAGAAAGAAGGTATAATTAATGAATCAGAATTTAACTTTTTAAATACAACATATCCTAAGACCCCCACCTTTTACTTTCTACCAAAGATCCACAAAGATCTTAAAAATCCCCCTGGCCGTCCCATAATCTCTGGGATAGGTTCCCTCACATCAGGCCTATCCCAGTATGTAGATTTTTTTCTACAGAAATATGTGATAACGCTACCAGCATATTTAAGAGACTCGACACACTTTCTAAATAAAATCCAAAACCTAGAATGGAAAGAAAATTACATTATGGCAACATGTGATGTCAATTCTTTGTATACTAATATATCACACCATATGGGAAAAGAGGCTATTAAATCATTTTTAGACAGAGATATAGATCTATCTGAGACTCAAAATAAATTTATTTTGGATTGTATTGGTTTTATCCTACAAAATAACAGTTTTTTTATTCAATAATGAGGTATTTCTCCAGACTAAGGGAACTGCAATGGGCACAAGGTTCGCCCCCAGTTATGCTAATTTGTTTATGGGCCATTTTGAAGATAATTTCATCTACAATGGCCATTGGGAGGCGAACCTTGTGCTCTATTGCAGATTCATAGATGACATTTTTATTGTGTGGCGTGGGGACGTTGAATTATTAAACATATTTTTAACAGATCTTAACAGTAACAACTTAGGAATATCCTTCTCTCATGAATACAGTTGTAGGAAACTCAATTTTTTAGATATTGCAATAGAAATTAATGATAATCAAATACACACTGAAACCTACTTCAAAGCTATTGACGCTAATAATTATATACATTCATCCAGTTGCCATTTAAATCAATGGAAACACAATATCCCAAAAAGCCAGTATATGAGAGTAAAGAAAAATTGTTCATCTCTAGAAAGCTATCAGACACAATCCCAGATACTAACTACCAGATTTATAGAGAAAGGTTATGACAGCAATAGAATAGGCAAAATACAACAAGAGGTTGCTAAAATTGATAGAAACACCCTATTACTACCAAAAAAGAAATCCATTGCAAAAAAATCCAATGACCTGTTTGTACCTTTCATCACTGGGTTTAGCTCAGAACACTATGAAGTCAAAAAGATTCTGAGAAAACATTGGCATTTAATTAAACAGGACCATATACTAGGGAATCAAGTAAAAAATCAACCTGATATAATTTTTAAAAAAGCTAGAAACTTAAAGAGTTTATTATCTCCCAGTGAATATAAGGGAAAAAAACAACATTCTACATATAAAGATATGAAAGGAGATAAACTAATTGTTTTTTTTCCGTGTAACACCTGTAAGTCATGCAAACACAGTCATAAGATAAAAGAATTAAAATCACATAACACAAACTTCAGTTTTAAAATAAAGCAATTAATAAGATGTTCTGATAAGAATATAATCTATTGCATCAAATGTTCATGTAATCTGTTCTATTTTGGACAGACGAGTAGGATTTTAAGAGATCGCATCCGGGAACATATTTTAAAAATAGAGCACGGCTCTTCAGAAACAAAATTATATAACCATTTTAAAGAAAAACATGAAGGGAGTCTAAAAAATTTTAAATATTGGGGTGTAACACAAATTAATCTTGGGAGTAGGGGAGGGAATATCAACAATGTGTTACTAAAAAAGGAAGCTGAATTTATATTTAATTTTAAAACCCTCCACCCCCATGGCCTGAACTCCGAAATGGATCTTAGTAGGCTAATATGAAAATCCAATTTTTCAATTTTTTAAAAAAAGAATTTTAAATAATCTTTCTATACACATGTATGATTTTATATTTTATAATACATATGTATATATTTTTATTTTAAACTAATTCCTAAATTTTGCACAAACTTCATGAAATTGTTATTACTTTTTACAAATGTTCGCTATCTCTAACACCACCACATTAACACACAAATACAAGTACCAAAACCATTTAGAAACTTAGTATAGACAGAATCCTCTCAAATATCTGTTGTTGATATACACACATATATTTTTATATATTTTTTTCGTATATATTGTAATAACTTTTTTATATTTTATCCTTCGTATATTTATTCAATAAGAGGTTGCCAAGATTGGATTTATTGTATCAAATGAATTAAATAATAGATACTTAAAATCAAGTATAAACATATGAATTAACAAAACAAAGTAACATTTTTGACTAAAGTGTTTGTAACACAATGATTCACATATCTCCAATAGCTTATTCACTATTGGCTGGGTATTATCCAATGAGAAAAGAGAGAGGGCTATTTAAAATGGCCTAAACATTTAGTAAGCATCTTGATAAAGGCCCCTGGAGGCTGAAACGCATAGAATTTGCTTACTAAACCTTGATACATTTTATATCTCTTTACTAGCTGAGGTATCGTTGGTGGATAGGACAGGTACATTGAGCGGTCACTGATCACAGGTGAGCCGTCTCTGCATGTGTAATCCCTGCCCCAGGACCCACAGAAAACGAACCCAGAGTGCTTTTTAAAGGTCTATCATTCATAGGCTGAAATATTGCACAACGGCGCTTTACTATTTGGAAATCTGAACTGAACTTTAACCCGGAACTTGATCCCTCTGGGACCATTTCCACACGCTGGATACCTGCTGCGGAGGACGGACAGATACTGGCTAAGAACAGGCTAAAAAAACGGAGGAAAGCCATACAGAAAGAAGATAAAGTTACTTCTCACATTACTCCGTTTTTACCCGGTCTTTGAATTGACACACTGGTAACATTACCCCCTAAGGAGATCACACTGGTAAACATTATCACCCACGGATCAGCTCCATTTTGGGAATACTGATATCAAACACTTTTTAATAGACTTTGTAGTTATTTTATCTGTTTTTGTCATATAGGCTGCCAATTATTCTGGTTAGTTATACATGCTGCTAATAATTCTGTTTAGTCATATATGCTGCTAATTACTTTGTTTATTTGAGAATCTCAGATAGTCACTCTCATTGCAGTCTTTTAGATACACTCATTTTTTACCTGATGCCGGCATCTTTTATAGGAGTTATCTGTTAGAATTTATGTTAGAATTTATCTTATATTGTTATAATAAATATTGATTTATTTGAACATATATATCCAATCCTCCTTTTTTTGGCTACTTAGATACGCTAATTTTAATTCGATTTTTTAATGTTTATTTATACAAGTAATGTACAATCTCATTAGAGTTTTTTAGATATTTGGCTCTCAGCTACTCGTTAGCGCTATCCCTCCCCCACACTTTCTTTATGGCCTCCTTGTTCACCTGATCTGAACCCCATTGAGAACCTGTGGTCCATCATCAAATGTGAGATTTACAAGGAGGGAAAACAGTACACCTCTCTGAACAGTGTCTGGGAGGCTGTGGTTGCTGCTGCACGCAATGTTGATGGTGAACAGATCAAAACACTGACAGAATCCATGGATGGCAGGCTTTTGAGTGTCCTTGCAAAGAAAGGTGGCTATATTGGTCACTGATTTGTTTTTGTTTTGTTTTTGAATGTCAGAAATGTATATTTGTGAATGTTGAGATGTTATATTGGTTTCACTGGTAAAAATAAATAATTGAAATGGATATAAATTTTTTTTTTGTTAAGTTGCCTAATAATTATGCACAGTAATAGTCACCTGCACACACAGATATCCCCCTAAAATAGCTATAACAAAAAACAAACTAAAAACTACTTCCAAAACTATTCAGCTTTGATATTAATGAGTTTTTTGGGTTCATTGAGAACATGGTTGTTGTTCAATAATAAAATGAATCCTCAAAAATACAACTTGCCTAATAATTCTGCACTCCCTGTAGTATTGGTGTATGCTTTCGTCAGGTCTGGTCTCATAAGTACATCACATAATGATTTCCCTCTCCAATAACTTATCCTGGGCGCTGGAGATCCCTGTAAAGGTAATCCTTTGTCACTTGCAATTATACACCAGTGTTGGTCAAGTATATTCCTGTAGGCTTTCTTGTCAGGGCTGTATTCAGTGATGTATGTCAGCATATTTGATCTCTGCCTGTTTTGTTGGTCATTCTTCTTAACCAGAACTTGTTGTTGTGACATCTTGCATGCATTTTGATATGCTTCATCAATCAGATTTCTGTCATATTTTCTATTCTTGAACTACTGGTGCATTATGTTCAATTGCTCCATTTTGCCCTCCTCCGTGGAGTTATTCCTAACAACTCTGCAGAATTGTGAAGTAGTTAATGATTTCTTGGTACCAGGTGGATGACAGCTGGTATATAGTAACATGAAATTGTGATCCGTTAGTTTGGAAAAAAGTGCTGTGTTCAGTCTTCCAGCCTTTTTGCTTATTTGAAGGACCTTCAAATATGCTGTATCCTAGTTACTGTATTTTTTGCTTTGCTTTTTCTTGCAGTTGGCCAGGTTGGGCTTCCATGGCACTACTCAGTGCATGCGCAATTGCAATGGGGAGACGCCACCGGAAGTCCTGCTTGGCAGAGCCGGATAGAACGATCGGTATGGGGTATATAGTAAGGTATGTCACATTGTGTTCTTAATGTGTGATAAAGGGGGAAACCCCAAAAAGTTACTGGGAATAAATTCACTTTGGTGATTTGTAAGACCTACGAGTGTGGTCTCTCATTCTGATTCCTATGTATATTTATGCACCGCACCTGGGCAAATAGAAAGGGAACGAGAGTGCTTGGTACAGGACATTGGAATATATATATATATATATATATATCGAAAGGGACAATAAAAATTACAATTAACTTTAGCTGGATAGTTGTATTGGGACAAAAAATATATCATAGCTTAATACTAATGAAAACAGAAGGATTGTATATTTAACTGCAAAGGGGTACAGCCTTTTATTTAATTATAATCAAATACAGACAACCTTAGGAGACAGCTCACCCCAATTGATTTTTACAGTGCCCCATGCATGTTTGGCAGGTTTTGTAAGACAAGTTTTATGGGTGAATTTGCCCATTTACAGGTGCACATTAAATTAGCGCTCCACTTGTAATCTAGCCCTAAACCAGTAACCAACTGCTTGATGTTGATTGTTACAAAAACGTAGAGGAATAAAAAATAAAAAAAATTCTATTAACAAATAATGATTTCTCATTTAGTTAAATGTCATTTTGAGAAGTATATGAAAATGATGATGTGACGGATGGCACACTCTTTCCCCTGAAGATAAAATTATCATTAACAATATACCTACACCTGCACAATTTAAAACTTGAGATTCCATGTTTCCATTCCCTATTCAGAGTTTAATTGCCGTGTTGCTGTGTCACGTTACATATTATTTTGGTGAGGAAAGGTTGCAGTTCATTTTTTCATACCAAAGAATTATTGCCAGAATTTTGGCCTGAGTTACAGAAACAAGTATATGATTAGCTGAAATAATAGAAATAAGTAATCGCTGGCTACATACCAGTTGTAGTTTATTTGTGATAACAAAAGGTGATAAATAACCTCTCAGTTTTCATGTAAATGTGTTTGTCTTGTAAGAATTCTGAACTGTGTCCAATAGTATGGCAATGAATGAATTTACTTCAGAGCACGGGCAGGCAGCCAAACTCACATGAGGGACCAGGGTGGAGCAGCCTGTTCAGACAGGATTTAGACTTTTTTGCACTTTACCTCTGGAGCCAGAGGTCTGGCCCGAGCCCAGCCACACGAAAAGAAGATTAAGGCATTTTCTGTATAAAATTTGAGGACGAAAACTAAAGTCAGTGTTATTTTTTCCTGTAGACGGCTCTGCATTTTGTAACTTTAAGCTTCTGTCTTAGATTGTGTTGTACGAGGAACAAGGCTAAACATTATCGGTGACTAAGGAAGAGTGAATGTTTGTAACATTTATATATAAATATTTTATTTAAAATGGGGATATTGATCTCTCACTATTTTAAAGGAGGCTACTTAATAACACAGCTGTTGCTGCATTATTATAATACAGAATATATTTTCCTGAAACCTATAGATCAATAAGAAGCACATAGGATAACCCCTAATCTCCCACCCCAACATTGCCGTCACCTACATTACAGTTATCAACCCCTAATCTGCCACCCGCAACATCGCCGCACCTAAATAAAACGATTAACCCCTAATCTGCCACCCTTAACATCGCCACCACCCACATTACAGTTATTAACATCTAATCTGTTGGTCCTAACATCGCCGCCACCTACATTACAGTTATTAACCCCTAATCTGCCGCCCCAATGTCGCCGCCACTATACTAAAGTTATTAACCCCTAAACCTCTGGCCTCCCATATCACTAACACTACATAAATATATTAACCCCTGAACCTAACACCCCCTAACTTAAATATAATTAAAATAAATCTAAATAAAACTTACAATTATTACCTACATAATTCCTATTTAAAACTAAATAAAATACTTACCTGTAAAAAAAAAAAAACTAAGATAGCTACAATATTACTAATAGTTATATTGTAGCTAGCTTAGGTTTTATTTTTATTTCACAGGTAAGTTTGTATTTATTTTAACTGGGTAGACTAGTTAGTAAATAGTTATTAACTATTTACTAGCTACCTAGTTAAAATAAATACAAAGTTACCTGTAAAATAAAACCTAACCTGCCTTACACTAAAAACTAACATTTTAATCAAATAAAATAAATTAAATTAATCAAAAACAATTATCTAAATTACAAAAAAAAGCACTAAATTACACAAAATAAAAAACAAAATTATCAAAAATAAAAACGAATTACTCCTAATCTAATAGCCCTATCAAAATAAAAAGCCCCCCCCCCCAAAATAAAAAAAAACCTAGCCTACACTAAACTGCCAATGGCCCTTAAAAGGGCCTTTTGCGGGGCATTGCCCCAAAGAAATGAGCGCTTTTACCTGTAAAAAAAAAATACAAACAACCCCCCAACAGCAAAACCCACCACCCACACAACCAACCCCCCCAAATAAAAACCTATCTAAATAAACCTAAGATAACCATTCCCCTGAAAAGGGCATTTGGATGGGCATTGCCCTTAAAAGGGCATTTAGCTATTTTACATTGCCTAAACCCTAAGCTAAAAATAAAACCCACCCAATAAACCCTTAAAAAAACCTAACACTCACCCCCGACAATCCACTTACAGTTTTCGAAGACCGGACATCCATCCTCATCCAGCTGGTAGAAGTCTTCATCCAAGTGGGCAGAAGTCCTCATCGAAGCTGGCAGAAGTCTTCATCCAAGCGGACAGAAGTCCTCATCGAAGCAGGCAGAAGTCTTCATTAAAGCGGGCAGAAGTCTTCATCCAGAAGGCATCTTCTAAACACCCCTAATCTTACACTTATTAACCCCTAATCTGCTACCCCCGACATCACCGACACCTACATAATGTTATTAACACCTAATCTGCCGCTCTGGACATCGCCGTCACTATAATAAACATATTAACCCCTAAACCGCCGCACTGCTGCATCGCAAACACTGATTAAATATTATTAACCCCTAATCTGCCGCCCCTAACATCGCCGCCACCTACCTACATTTATTAATCCCTAATTTGCCGCCCCCAACGTCACCGCCACTATACTAGCGTTTTTAACCCCTAAACCTAAGTCTAACCCTAACCCTAACACCCCCTAACTTTAATATAATTAAAATAAATCTAAATAAAACCTACTTTTAATAACTAAATAATTCCTATTTAAAACTAAATACTTACCTATAAAATAAACCCTAAGCTAGTTACAATATAGCTTAGGGTTTATTTTTATTTTACAGGTAAGTTTGTATTTATTTTAACCAGGTAGAATAGTTAGTAAATAGTTATTAACTATTTACTAACTACCTAGCTAAAATAAAAACAAATTTACCTGTAAAATAAAACCTAACCTGAGTTACACTAACACCTAACCTTACACTACAATTAAATAAATTACCTAAATTAAATACAATTACCTAAATTACAAAAAACAAACACTAAATTACTCAAAATAAAAAAAGAAATTATCAGATATTTAAACTAATTACACCTAATCTAATAGCCCTATCAAAATATAACCCCCCCCCCAAAATAAAATAACCCCCTAGCCTACACTAAACTGACAATAGCCCTTAAAAGGGACTTTTGCGGGGCATTCCCCCAAAGAAATCATCTCTTTTACCTGTAAAAAAAAAATACAAACAACCCCCCAACAGTAAAACCCACCACCCACACAACCAACCCCCCAAATAAAATCCTAACTAAAAAAAACCTAAGCTCCCCATTGCCCTGAAAAGGGCATTTGGATGGGCATTGCTCTTAAAAGGGCATTTAGCTCTTTTTCAAGTGCCCAAACTCTAAGCTAAAAATAAAACCCACCCAATAAACCCTTAAAAAAACTAACACTAACCCCCGAAGATCCACTTTCAGTTTTGAAGACCGGACATCCATCTTCAATGAAGTCGGGAGAAGTCTTCATCCAAGCGGCAAGAAGTCCTCAACGAAGCCGGGAGAAGTCTTCATCCAAGCCGGCAGAAGTGGTCCTCTAGACGGGCAGAAGTCTTCATCCAGACGGCATCTTCTATCTTCATCCATCCGGCGCGGAGCGGCTCAATCTTCAAGACATCCGGAGCAGAGCATCCTCTTCAATCAAAGTATTTTTCCAGAATGAAGGTTCCTTTAAGTGACGTCATTCAAGATGGCGTCCCTTGAATTCCGATTGGCTGATAGAATTCTATCAGCCAATCGGAATTAAAGGTGAATAAATCCTATTGGCTGATGCAATCAGCCAATAGGATTGAGCTTCAATCCTATTGGCTGATCCAACTACTGACTTTACGAATCTTGCGGGATAGGCTGTACCGCACACTTTTTGGCCTCCCAGAAAAAGCTTGTAATATCGGCGCTATGGAAGTCCCACTGAAAAAAACTTTATGCAAATTGCGTAAGATAATTTGCGTTACGGCCAAAAAAGTGTGCGGTACAGCTTTTTTGACAAGACTCGTTATAGCAGCGGGAGTGAAAAAGAAGCGTTATAACCCATAACGCTGCATTTTCACTCATAACGCAAAACTTGTAATCTAGCCATAATTTAATTACTAAGCCTAAACCTAACACCCCCTAAATTAACCCCAATTACATAATTTAAGTTACAATTAAAATAAAAACATCCTAACATTAATTTAAAAATAAAACCTAACATTAAATTACAAAAAATGTATCTAAAATTACAAAAAATAAAAAGTCTAAAAATACAGAAAAAATTTAAAAAAATTAAACCTAATCCCTTGGTGAGTGTACTGACAGTATGCATCATAGACAGTCTTATTATGAAGAGAGTCCGTTATTTTTCAATCCTCACATTTATGCTCGTTAGTTAGGCATCTTTAAATGACAGTACTTCTTCCATGCATTTGGGGATATGAAACTTAATTCTCCCTCTATGACTTGTAGTTGGGATCTAGGATGGCACGCTCAGAGCTGATTAATATGCACCCATTTGTCCATAAAAGTATAATTTTTATGTATCCTAAATTTATAGGCAACTGGAGATATTTTGTCAGTAATGACAAAAGGACCCTTCCATGATGGACTAAATTTCTTCTCCTTAACCTGATCTCTTCCAAAGTTATAAAGATAAACTATATCATTAATTTCATATTCTTTTTTTTGAAGTTTTGAGATCATAATAGGTTTTAGCGGCAGTTGCAGCCTTCTCTATGTTCCTTTGAGCAAATTAAAGGCATATAGGTTCTCCACATATTGATGTGTATTGGCAGCATTTATCAAGTTCTGGTCTGATGTACGGTACAGGAGATGTTGAGGTAGAACCTTTCTTCTACCAGTCATCAATTCAAAAGGTGACATCTGATCTTAGTAGCACTACTTGGAGTTGCTCTTAATGCCATTAGGACTAGAGGTAATTTTACATCCTAGTCTTTACCTGTTTCACAATGAATTGGTTGTAACGCTCTACACCACCACTAGAGGCAGCTCTATATGCAATATGGAGCTTCCTTTTAACCCTTAGTATTTTCCACATTTTGGTCATCACTTCTCTAGTGAAGTGGGTTCCCCGATCGGATTCGATTTTCTGGGGTAAACCAAATCTGGAAAACATGTGGTTGATGAGCAATGCTGCGCATGTTTCAGCACTATTGCTAGGTGCACTGATGCACTCTACCCATTTAGCGAATAGGCATGTCACTGTTAACATGTATCTGTTACCTCTTGATGACCTAGCTACTGGACCAATAAAATCAATTTGTATATCTGACCATGGCATTACCATCCCCCTTTTCTGCAATGGAGCTCTATGCATTGGCGCAGTGGGTTGGAACTGGGGACAGATTAAACACCCTTGACAGTAGGTTTGAACATCTTTCAACATGTGCGGCCAAAAGTCGTAGTCACGCAATATTTCATACATTAATTTGGCACCACGATGGCCAGATGTGGGAACATCATGGGCATGTTAAAGCATGAGACCTCTGAACTTTGTAGGTACCACCCATTGGTGGATGCCTGTTTTGGAAGTTCTAATTAACAAACCATCCTGTAACTTGAATTGTGATTTGGATTTCATTAAGATTCTAAGATCATCCTTGCCAGTATCGTCCTCTTTTGAGATGGTGTTGTTTTCAAGATCTTCTATGTGTTTATAGAAGATACCTATAATGGGGTCTTCTTTTTGACTAGTGATCAGGTCCTCGCTAGGAGAATCCTTTCTCCATTGTAGCAGGTTAGGCTCACCTTGTTGTTTAGCCTGGATTCTGGTAATGGCTTCTACCTGAATTGCACCCATTAAGTGGTCGATATTAAGGAGTTCTCCAGTTATGGCTTCTTCTTTGGCTAATGAATCTGCAAGATAATTGCCTTCCTTATCAGGACCTAGAATCCTGGAATGACCCCTGGTCTTTTTCCAGTGTATGGTTAAACCATTGGATACCACTAATTCATCAATATCGCAGAATAACTTGCCATGTTTGACTGGTTTGTTGTTAGTTTTCTGCATGCCATTTCTTTTCCAAGCTGGCAGGTATTCAACAAAACTGTCACACACATAATTTGAGTCAGTAATGATCACAAATTCATGAATACCTTGTTCAATTGCCATCTCAATGGTTTTTAGAACAGCAGTGAGTTCTGCAACTTGACTGGATCTGGTCCAATGTTGAAACCTACAGAAATATTTGGGAATCCATTTGCCCAAGTTATACCAATGCCAGCGACTAATCTGCGCTCATTATCAATAGTGGCATGGTAAGAACAACCATCAACATATACCCAAGGTAATGTTTGACAATGGTCCTCATTGTATATTTTATATGGGGAAAGCAATTGTTCCTTCAGAAAAACATAATTTATGTAAGAACTTACCTGATAAATTCATTTCTTTCATATTAGCAAGAGTCCATGAGCTAGTGACGTATGGGATATACATTCCTACCAGGAGGGGCAAAGTTTCCCAAACCTCAAAATGCCTATAAATACACCCCTCACCACACCCACAAATCAGTTTAACGAATAGCCAAGAAGTGGGGTGATAAGAAAAAAGTGCGAAAGCATAAAAAACAAGGAATTGGAATAATTGTGCTTTATACAAAAAAATCATAACCACCACAAAAAAGGGTGGGCCTCATGGACTCTTGCTAATATGAAAGAAATGAATTTATCAGGTAAGTTCTTACATAAATTATGTTTTCTTTCATGTAATTAGCAAGAGTCCATGAGCTAGTGACGTATGGGATAATGACTACCCAAGATGTGGATCTTCCACGCAAGAGTCACTAGAGAGGGAGGGATAAAATAAAGACAGCCAATTCCGCTGAAAAATAATCCACACCCAAAATAAAGTTTAAATCTTATAATGAAGAAAACTGAAATTATAAGCAGAAGAATCAAACTGAAACAGCTGCCTGAAGTATTTTTCTACCAAAAACTGCTTCAGAAGAAGAATACACATCAAAATGGTAGAATTTAGTAAAAGTATGCAAAGAAGACCAAGTTGCTGCTTTGCAAATCTGATCAATCGAAGCTTCATTCCTAAACGCCCAGGAAGTAGAAACTGACCTAGTAGAATGAGCTGTAATCCTTTGAGGCGGAGATTTACCCGACTCGACATAAGCATGATGAATTAAAGATTTCAACCAAGATGCCAAAGAAATGGCAGAGGCCTTCTGACCTTTCCTAGAACTGGAAAAGATAACAAATAGACTAGAAGTCTTTCGGAAATTCTTAGTAGCTTCAACATAATATTTCAAAGCTCTAACTACATCCAAAGAATGCAATGATCTCTCCTTAGAATTCTTAGGATTAGGACATAATGAAGGAACCACAATTTCTCTACTAATGTTGTTAGAATTCACAACCTTAGATAAAAATTTAAAAGAAGTTCGCAACACCGCCTTATCCTGATGGAAAATCAGAAAAGGATATTCACAAGAGAGAGCAGATAATTCAGAAACTCTTCTAGCAGAAGAGATGGTCAAAAGAAAACAAAACTTTCCAAGAAAGTAATTTAATGTCCAGTGAATGCATAGGTTCAAACGGAAGAGCTTGAAGAGCCCCCAGAACCAAATTCAAACTCCAAGGAGGAGAAATTGACTTAATAACAGGTTTTATACGAACCAAAGCTTGTACAAAACAATGAATATCAGGAAGAATAGCAATCCTTCTGTGAAAAAGAACAGAAAGAGCAGAGATTTGTCCTTTCAAGGAACTTGCAGACAAACCTTTATCCAAACCATCCTGAAGAAACTGAAAAATTCTCGAAATTCTAAAAGAATGCCAGGAAAAATGATGAGAAAGACACCAAGAAATGTAAGTCTTCCAGACTCGATAATATATCTTCCTAGATACAGATCTACGAGCCTGTAACATAATATTAATGTCAGAGAAACCTCTTTAACTAAGAATCAAGCGTTCAATCTCCATACCTTTAAATTTAAGGATTTGAGATCCTGATGGTAAAAAAGGACCTTGTGACAGAAGGACTGGTCTTAACGGAAGAGTCCACGGTTGGCAAGAAGCCATGCGGACAAGATCCGTATACCAAAACCTGTGAGACCATGCTGGAGCCACCAGCAGAAAAAACGAGCATTCCTTCAGAATCTTGGAGATTAGTCTTGGAAGAAGAACTAGAGGCGGAAAGATATAGGCAGGATGATACTTCCAAGGAAGTGACAATGCATCCACTGCTTCCGCCTGAGGATCCCTGGATCTGGACAGATACCTGGGAAGTTTCTTGTTTAGATGAGAAGCCATCAGATCTATTTCTGGAAGTCCCCACATTTGAACAATCTGAAGAAACACCTCTGGGTGAAGAGACCATTCGCCCGGATGTAACGTTTGGCGACTGAGATAATCCGCTTTCCAATTGTCAATACCTGGGATATGAACCGCAGAGATTAGACAGGAGCTGGATTCCGCCCATACCAGTATTCAAGATACTTCTTTCATAGCCAGAGGACTGTGAGTCCCTCCTTGATGATTGACATATGCCACAGTTGTGACATTGTCTGTCTGAAAACAAATGAACGATTCTCTCTTTAGAAGAGGCCATGACTGAAGAGCTTATGAAAATTGCACGGAGTTCCAAAATATTGATTGGTAATCTCACCTCCTGAGATTTCCCAAACCCCTTGTGCTGTCAGAAACCCCCATACAGCTCCCCAACCTGTCAGACTTGCACCTGTTGAGATCACAGTCCAGGTTGGAAGAAAAAAAGAAGCCCCCTGAACTAAACGATGGTGGTCTGTACCACGTCAGAGGGTGTCAAACAATCAGTTTTAAAGATATTAAATGAGATATCTTTGTATAATCCCGGCACCACTGGTTCAGCATACAGAGCTGAAGAGGTTGCATGTGAAAATGAGCAAAGGGGAACACGTCCAATGCAGCAGTCATAAGAACCTAGAATTTCCGTGCATAAGGCTACCGAAGGGAATGATTGAGACTGAAGGTTTCGATAAGCTGAAACCAATTTCAGACGTCTCCTGACCAACAGAGACAGAGTCATGGACACTGAATCTATCCGGAAATCTAAAAGAGGTTACTCTTGTCTGAGGAATCAACAAACTGATTGGTTAATTGATCCTCCAACCATGTTCTTGAAGAAACAACACTCATAAAAAGCTGGAAAGGATCTTTCCATTGAAAATTAGCAAAGGGAATTGAATCCAATGCTGTTAAAACTTCTATGCATATATAGCAACTGAAGGAAATAATAGAGACTAAAGGTACCGACAGACGGAACCCAATACAAATTGTCCCTTGTCTGATAGAGACAAAGATAGTGACATAAACCATCTGGAAACCTAAAAAAAAAGGTGACCCTTGCGTGAGGAATTAAGAGCTTTTGAAAAAAGATCCTCTAACTATGTCCTGAAGAGCAAGTGAAACATATGAGAATCCGCATCCTCAGGAAATAATCTGAATGAAAACAGAAAAATGAAGAATACGCATTTATTGTATCTAAAGAAAACAAATAATGCTATCAATGACCACAAAAAGGCAAAATAGTTTGAATAAAACTCAAAAACCCAGTTCCTAGAAAAGGAACTGGAATAAAAACCCCAGAAGATTCCAGGTCTGAGCAGCGCTTGAACCCCATGGGTACCCAGCCATGCCTCAACAGTATCCAAAATATATAGGACAGAAACACACTGAAAGAAAGTGTTAGCCTTACTGGAATAAAATCAAAGAAATTTGGACAAAATAGAACCAAATAAATTTCAAAGAAGTCTTAACCTGCCCCTTACCAGCCAAGCTGGAATACGGCATGTGCATCGCAACATTAGGGAGCTAATTTCGAACCCCAATTAAAAACATGTTACTTGGGAAAGAACTCAGGATTCGTTCCTTAATAAGAACAACCAAACTAGTATAAGCTTAAAGTTTTAGTCTTAGAACTCAATCTTGAAGCCCATAGTAACAGTTAAGAATTGAATCCAATTATAATTGATTATCTTAGAACAAAAGAAATATGGATTTTTTTTTTATTTTTTTTTTTAAAATCACAGAATTCTTCTAGCTAAAATAGCTAAAGACATAGATTAACCCTCATTTGCGAATATATTCAATAAAATGAAGACACAAATGAAATCATTAGCATGATAGTCCAGTTTAAAGGACCAGTCAAAACAGAGGACTTGCAAAATGCAAAACAACAAGACAAATGCAACGGCACCTAGTCTAGTAAATGTTGTCCCTTAACAATGCTAAAATAAATCATGATCTGATACTTGATCTTAAAGTAAACAGAAAAAATGAAGCAATTGCAATATCACAGGACCAAGAAAAGTACCTGAAACTAAATAATTTTCCAAAAATAAGATACAACTATATAAAGGAAAATAAATACTATTTTGCTATAAAAACAATAGCATAATTAGTAGGAGTAGAGATAGCTCCAATAAATTGGAGAACCCTCCAAATTGAATTTAACTGCTGACAAAGAATATAGTTTAAAAATAAAAGACAATTCTCAGCCTATTCCATTCCCTAGTAAGGGGAATTGGAAAGAAAACCTCTGAAATCACAGAAGAAATAAAAAGGCAGAAATAGTGTCAGCTAGTCTTAAAGAACTAGTTACCTTAATATCCAAAATAATCAACACCTCTTCAACAAAGAACAAATGTACTTTAATAATAAAAAAATTATATAAAAAAGTAGATTTGTTAGTGTCAATATCTGATGAAGAGAATTTCTGAATGAGAAAAAAACATCATCAGAGAAGGATAAATCAGTATGTTGTTGGTCATTTGAAACTTCAATAATTAAAAAAGAAGTGAAAAAGACCTAAAAATCGTATTAGAAGGCACGAAGTCAGACATAGCCTTAATCAGAAAAAATATTTCTTATAAATCTTCTAAACATTTCTTGCACTTAAGAATGGAAATGTATAAAGCATAAATACTAATGGAATCTGAATGTAAAAGTATATCATAATAACTTATTACAAACCATAGCTAGAGATAAACATTTATAACATTTAAAATAAATGAACTTAGCTTTGGTAAAACTGAAACTCAGTTAAGCGTTTTTCCAGAAGTGGCTTCTGACTCAGGGACAAACGGAGACATCTTGCAATATGTAATAGAAAAAACAACATATAAAACAAAATTGATCAAATTCCTTAAATGACAGTTTCAGGAATGGGAAAAAAATGCCAGTGAACAAGCTTCTAGCAACCAGAAGCAATAAATAATGAGACTTAAATAATGTGGAGACAATAGTGACGCCCATATTTTTTCAAAAATGACGCCACATCCGGAACGCCGACACTTTTGGCGCAAAAAAACGTCAAAAAAATGACCCAACTTCCGGCGACACGTATGACGCCGGAAACAGAAAAAAAAATTTGCGCCAAAAAAGTCAGCGCCAAGAATGACGCAATAAAATGAAGCATTTTCAGCCCCCGCGAGCCTAATAGCCCACAGGGAAAAAGTCAAATTTTAAGGTAAGAAAAAAATTGATTAATTCATATGCATTATCCCAAATATGAAACTGACTGTCTGAAATAAGGAATGTTGAACATCCTGAGTCAAGGCAAATAAATGTTTGAACACATATATTTAGAACTTTATATAAAAGTGCCCAACCATAGCTTAGAGTGTCACAGAAAATAAGACTTACTTACCCCAGGACACTCATCTACAAGTAGTAGAAAGCCAAACCAGTACTGAAACGAGAATCAGTAGAGGTAATGGTATATATAAGAGTATATCGTCGATCTGAAAAGGGAGGTAAGAGATGAATCTCTACGACCGATAACAGAGAACCTATTAAATAGACCCCGTAGAAGGAGATCATTTAATTCAAATAGGCAATACTCTCCTCACATCCCTCTGACATTCACTGCACTCTGAGAGGAAAACCGGGCTCCAACCTGCTGCGGAGCGCATATCAACGTAGAATCTAGCACAAACTTACTTCACCACCTCCATAGGAGGCAAAGTTTGTAAAACTGATTTGTGGGTGTGGTGAGGGGTGTATTTATAGGCATTTTGAGGTTTGGGAAACTTTGCCCCTCCTGGTAGGAATGTATATCCCATACGTCACCAGCTCATGGACTCTTGCTAATTACATGAAAGAAATCATCTTCTAATAACTTTTCCCCATGATCCTTAGCAGTACAGTCGTGGAGCTCAGCAAGCCCCTGTACGACTGGATTCTTTTTATTTTGCTTGTAGCGAATTTTTAATGGCCAGCCTTGTAATGAAAGAGTCCAAGCTGTTATGCGGCTATTGGACAGGTTCCCATCTCTTATTCTCTCACTTTGCAGATATAGCAAAGGCTGGTGGGCCGTTTCTACAATAATTTTCTTGCCCTGTATGTAGCTGCGGAAATTTTGTAGAGCCCATACAGTAGATAAGAGGACTTTTTCGCAATCTCTAAATTTTATTTCTACTGGGGATAAAGTTTTACTCGCATAAGCAATGACTTTGCTTAAATTATCATGCTTTTGGTATAAAACAGCACTCATGCTTATATCTGTGTAACCTGTCTCTAAGTAGAAAGGTTTACCCCCTTCAGGGTATGCTAAGCAAGGTGCTTGAGTGAGTTTCCTCTTCAGCTCTCTGATGGCTGTCTCTTGAGCCTCACTCCAGTGCCATTTCACATCCTTCTTTAGAAGAAGTAGCAGTGGTTTAGCTAATTCTGAATAACTATCAATAAATTTGCAAGAATAATTTGTCATACCCAGGAATGATCTCAATTCCTTTAAGTTAGTTGGGTTCTTAGAATTTATTATAGCTTCCACCTTTTTCTTCTGAGGATTTAACCCTTCAGAAGTAACTTCATGCCCCAAGAAGTTTACACGAGTGAGGCACCATTGAGCTTTTTGTAGGGATAATTTGACACTGGCCCTTTTAAGTTGGCTGAGGACATGTTTAAGTTCTAAGATGTGTTTTTCAAAGTCTGTGCTTTTGATCAAAACATCATCAACAGAGGATAATGTCCCCTTTTCCAGTGCATCAGGCAGAGCCTTATACAGGGAGTGCAGAATTATTAGGCAAATGAGTATTTTGACCACATCATCCTCTTTATGCATGTTGTCTTACTCCAAGCTGTATAGGCTCGAAAGCCTACTACCAATTAAGCATATTAGGTGATGTGCATCTCTGTAATGAGAAGGGGTGTGGTCTAATGACATCAACACCCTATATCAAGTGATTCCCCTAGCAGAGATTCAAGAATATACCTGCTTCTAGCCGATCTAGCAGAAGGAATCTTCCAGTCTATATCTGGCAAATTAAAGTCCCCCAGTACTATAACCTTACCCTTCATGGTCATTTTGGTTATTTCATCTAATAACAGATTGTCCAGTTTTTCATCCTGCAATGGAGGCCTATATACAACCCCTATTCTAAAAACATTTTTATCTCCAATTTCCAAAGTCACCCAAATACTTTCCACCTCATCATTTGTTCCTACAATTTCAGTAACCTTTATATTTTCATTTACATACAAAGCAACTCCTCCACCTTTCTTTCCTACTCTGTTCTTTTTAAATAACCTGTATCCAGGTATGACTATGTCCCAGTCATGCAAATCATTGTACCATGTTTCTGTTATAGCTACTAAATCCAAGTTGTCCCTAGTCATTATTGAAATGAGTTCAGGTAATTTATTTCCTAAGCTGCGAGCATTTGTGCTCATGGCACGAAGAATTTTTCTACTAGAATTTCTAGAATTGTTACTTGGACTAACAGTTTTGGCATGCTGTGGGGGGCAGGTGGATATATTAATGCTACCCCCCTTTATTAGTTTAAATGATTTCTAATAAAGTATTTGAACTCCTCTCCCAGATACTCTGTTCCTTTAGCATCCAAATGCAAGCCATCTCTCCTAAATAGCCTAGTATCTTTCCAAACAGAGCTATAATGGCCAATAAAACCAAATCCTCGTTCCCTGCACCACTTATCTAACCAAGAATTAAATGTTGTTATCCGCTCCATCTTTCCTGCTTCCTGGCCATACACAGGTAAAATAGCAGAAAATGATAGAGTTGATGCCACAGTCTCTAAATGATTACCTAGGTCACAAAACTCTTTCTGAACAGCAGCAACATGATTACTAGCCAGATCATTTGTTCCTAAATGAACAATCACATCCAACTCACTTCCCTTTCCTGCTGCCTTAACAATTCTCAAAATACGATTCCTATCCCTGTGAGCAGTAGCTCCTGGAAGACATCTAACCTCCCTTGTTTCTCCTTTACTTTCACCTAAATACACATTCCTCAAAATAGAGTCACCCACTAACAGTCTTTTTCTCAAAAACACATCTGCAGTTCTTTCCTGTGTTATGTTACCTGGAGAATCAGGTGCCAATAGATTTAAATTACCTGTTACAGCTTCAGAGGGCTCAGAAACAGCAATCTCCTCATCACAAGTGTATTCGGCAAGAGCAGCATAGGAGTTTTGCAATGGCAGAGGTTGTGGGCAATGCTTCTGGTCTACTGTTCTAATTCTTCCAGAGCCTACAGTGATCCATCTGCCTCTCCTTGCTGATCTCTGGGGTAGAGGGGCTTCTTTCAGAGGCAGCTTTGTAGAGGTAACAGGTATGTTACTTACCTTAGCTTGAAGTTTAGCTATTTCCTCCCTTAACAGGGAAAACTGCTTACAAACAGGACAGCCCCTAAATCTCCAAAAAGTAGAACGATTAAAAAGTGCAAAACACCCATTGCACTGTATCTGAGACATTTTAAACTATGCAACACTTTAACAATAAGAAAAATATAAGTATTATTTTCTACTGAATAAGCCTGAATAACCCTGAATAACTCCTGAAATAACTCAAATATCCTTATGTATTTAATCCTTTTGTAGTTTGATCTCTTTGCTAAGAAGCAGAGCTAAATGTTTAGCAGAGCTAAACAGATCTCTTTAAATACCCTCAGAAAGATAGGGTGGGGTCCCTCCTAATTGCTCACCTATGCAAACAATGTAATTGTTATCTAATTGCAATACTAAAAACCAGAATACAAAAGAATGTAAATTAACTCAAACCTTTAACTATTCAATTTCTGTAGTGAAACTAATTCACAGTTCAGGTCTACCACCTTTAACTATTCAATTTCTGTAGTGAAACTAATTCACAGTTCAGGTCTACCACCTTTAACTATTCAATTTCTGTAGTGAAACTAATTCACAGTTCAGGTCTACCACCTTTAACTATTCAATTTCTGTAGTGAAACTAATTCACAGTTCAGGTCTACCACCTTTCTGAAATAACTCAAATATCCTTATGTATTTAATCCTTTTGTAGTTTGATCTCTTTGCTAAGAAGCAGAGCTAAATGTTTCCTTCTGTTCTGTTTTCACTAAAGATTGTGAAGATACAATGTCTACATTAAGGGATGCTATGCAAAATAGAAACAAGCTTAACAGTAATCTTTTTACAGAGGATGAGGTTTTGTTAGCATTATCAAAAATAAATGTTACAAAGGCAGTGGGTCCTGATAATATTCATCCAAGGGTTTTAAAAGAACTTCGTTCAGTGCTAACTGTCCCATTAACTGATCTGTTTAATCAGTCACTATTAACAGGAGCTGTCCCAGATGATTGGAGAATAGCAAATGTAATACCTCTTCATAAAAAGGGCAGTAGAGAAGAATCTGGCAACTACAGGCCAGTTAGTTTAACTTCAGTAGTAGGGAAATTAATGGAAAGCCTCTTAAAGGAAAGAATTATGACTTACATAAAGACAAACAATTTAGAGGACCAAAATCAGCATGGTTTTACTTCAGGGAGATCATGTCAGACTAATCTAATTGACTTCTTTGATTATGTAACAAAAGTATTAGACAAGGGAGGAGCAGTTGATGTAGCATATCTAGATTTCAGCAAAGCATTTGACACCGTCCCACACAATAAACTTATTCACAAACTATATCTCCTTGGTCTAGATTCAAAAATTGTGAACTGGGTGGAATGCTGGCTTAAGGACAGAAAACAAAGTGTCTTAGTAAATGGAGTTCATTCAGCAGAGGGGGCTGTTACTAGTGGTGTTCCTCAGGGGTCAGTTCTGGGGCCTGTTTTGTTTAACATATTTATCTGCGATATCAGCAAAGGGCTACAGGGGAAAGTATGTCTCTTTGCAGATGATACAAAAATTTGCAACAGAGTGGATGTTCCAGGGGGGGTAGACAAAATGAGAAGTGATATACAACAATTGGAGGATTGGACAAACGACTGGGATCTAAAGTTTAACACAGCAAAGTGTAAAATAATGCATTTAGGGAAGAAAAATCCAAATGTTAATTACAGACTCAATGACACTTTACTGACTGTTACAGACGAGGAAGAGGACTTGGGAATTATTATTTCAGATGATTTAAAACTTAGTAAACAATGTAGTAAGGCAGCGAGTAAGGCTAGCAGAATGCTTGGATGTATTGGTAGAGGTATTTGCAGCAGAAATA
Source organism: Bombina bombina (assembly GCF_027579735.1). Taxonomy (NCBI): domain Eukaryota; kingdom Metazoa; phylum Chordata; class Amphibia; order Anura; family Bombinatoridae; genus Bombina; species Bombina bombina. The sequence goes on from NC_069503.1 coordinate 302,740,265, forward strand.
GTAAGGTTCTTATACCACTTTATAGATCATTAGTTAGGCCTCATCTTGAGTATTGTGTGCAGTTCTGGAGGCCATATCTTCAGAAGGATATTAACAAACTTGAATCTGTGCAAAGGAGGGCTACCAAAATGGTACATGGTCTAAAAAATAAAACTTACCAGGATAGGCTCAATGACCTAAATATGTATAGCTTAGAGGAGAGAAGGGAAAGAGGTGATATGATAGCAACTTTCAAGTACATTAAAGGGTTTAGTAAAACTGAGGCTGTGGGTATTTTACATAAAATGGAAAATTCAAGAACAAGGGGTCATGAGCTCAAGCTAAAGGGTAGTAGATTCAGGAGTAATTTGAGGAAGCACTTCTTTACAGAAAGAGTGATTGATTTATGGAATAAACTTCCTCAAGAGGTAGTAGCAACAAACACTGTGGGGGACTTTAAAAATGCATGGGACAAGCATAGGGCTATCCTACGAACTAGATAAGTTTATACTGTTAGGTAAGGTGGGGCAGACTTGCTGGGCCTATGGCTCTTATCTGCCGTCAATATCTATGTTTCTATGTTTCTATCAGGTGTGCATAATTATTAGGCAACTTCCTTCCCTTTGGCAAAATGGGTCAAAAGAAGGACTTGACAGGCTCAGAAAAGTCAAAAATAGTGAGATATCTTGCAGAGGGATGCAGCACTCTTAAAATTGCAAAGCTTCTGAAGCATGATCATCGAACAATCAAGCGTTTCATTCAAAATAGTCAACAGGGTCGCAAGAAGCGTGTGGAAAAACCAAGGCACAAAATAACTGCCCATGAACTGAGAAAAGTCAAGCGTGCAGCTGCCAAGATGCCACTTGCCACCAGTTTGGCCATATTTCAGAGCTGCAACATCACTGGAGTGCCCAAAAGCACAAGGTGTGCAATACTCAGAAACATGGCCAAGGTAAGAAAGGCTGAAAGACGACCACCACTGAACAAGACACACAAGCTGAAACATCAAGACTGGGCCTAAAAATATCTCAAGACTGATTTTTCTAAGGTTTTATGGACTGTTGAAATGAGAGTGAGTCTTGATGGGCCAGATGGATGGGCCCGTGGCTGGATTGGTAAAGGGCAGAGAGCTCCAGTCCGACTCAGACGCCAGCAAGGTGGAGGTGGAGTACTGGTTTGGGCTGGTATCATCAAAGATGAGCTTGTGGGGCCTTTTCAGGGTGAGGATGGAGTCAAGCTCAACTCCCAGTCCTACTGCCAGTTTCTGGAAGACACCTTCTTCAAGCAGTGGTACAGGAAGAAGTCTGCATCCTTCAAGAAAAACATGATTTTCATGCAGGACAATGCTCCATCACACGCGTCCAAGTACTCCACAGCGTGGCTGGCAAGAAAGGGTATAAAAGAAGAAAATCTAATGACATGGCCTCCTTGTTCACCTGATCTGAACCCCATTGAGAACCTGTGGTCCATCATCAAATGTGAGATTTACAAGGAGGGTAAACAGTACACCTCTCTGAACAGTGTCTGGGAGGCTGTGGTTGCTGCTGCACGCAATGTTGATGGTGAACAGATCAAAACACTGACAGAATCCATGGATGGCAGGCTTTTGAGTGGCCTTGCAAAGAAAGGTGGCTATATTGGTCACTGATTTGTTTTTGTTTTGTTTTTGAATGTCAGAAATGTATATTTGTGAATGTTGAGATGTTATATTGGTTTCACTGGTAAAAATAAATAATTGAAATGGGTATATATTTGTTTTTTGTTAAGTTGCCTAATAATTATGCACAGTAATAGTCACCTGCACACACAGATATTCCCCTAAAATAGCTAAAACTAAAAACAAACTAAAAACTACTTCCAAAAATATTCAGCTTTGATATTAATGAGTTTTTTGGGTTCATTGAGAACATGGTTGTTGTTCAATAATAAAATGAATCCTCAAAAATACAACTTGCCTAATAATTCTGCACTCCCTGTACATTAACATCAAATTAATGTCCTTAATTTATGTATCCAAACGGAAGTCTTTGGAATGCATACTGGATCTTTTAGAACGAGAATGCAAGCTTATACTGGTCCTCCTCATGTACCTTTATGGTCCAATATCCCTGAGCACAATCAATGGCAGTGAATATTTTGGATCCCTGCATCTGTGCTAGGCACTGGTCAATATATGGCACAGGCCAGCCAGACATGTACACTTGTTTGTTTAGCTGTCTTAAGTCAGCACACAAATGCCATTGGGCTTAAGAACACCTAGAATAGGATTGGGTGATGATACCCCTTTCTTCCAGGTTCCTTATGATTTCTGCAAGAGAATCATATGAGGTTAAACGCAGGGCCGTCTTTAATATTGACTGGACCCTGGGCAAATATTTTCTTAGCCCCCCCCCCCCCCATGCAATTTTGCTCTCCACCCCAACATTCCAAAAAACAACGAAATCAATTTATTTTATAAATGTTTTTAAATTATTAGCTGGGCTAATAATTTAAAAAAATAAAAAAATACATTGCAATATGTGAAACTGGACCTAAGCTGTACTAATAAGTAAATAAAGATATAAATTCATCCACTGTGGATTAATTTAATATGCTTTTGAATGTGATTCTGGTATGAGGTAAGCTGGTTAAAGAGATTTAGGGCAGCCAACAGGAGCAAAGCATGGTAAAGACTGAGGAGGAAGCATGGAGGTGCAGACAAATATAAGTTTACTGACTGGAACAGCAGAACTACTATGAGAAGCTGTAAAATCTGAGACAGAGAGAAAAAAAACTATAAAAATAAAACTTATCTTAATGTGTAAAGTATCAGCATGACACTATACATCAGCCACAGTAGCACATGTCACTTCTACTAGGAAAAAAGTTCCCTCTCCCCCTCACTAGACAATGCTGCATGGGAGAGGGGCGTGTGTGCACTCACTTATTCTTCCCACTGACACATTTCTACAAAGCACTGTTCCCAGTGTGAGATGAGTCACACAGCCTCAAGACTGAAGAGAGCAGTGTGTGCAGCTGCACAGATGCTTAAATCCTCATGTGCCTGCCACTCTAGCTTTCTGCTGCATGCGCCTACAGTAAGCCCTACCCAGAAACAATCCCCACCCCCAGAGAAGTCACCTGGTAGGGCTTAGCATTCAGTGCTGCACAGTGCACATCTAAAACAGCACATGGCACTAGCTTGGCATAGATAGACTTAATTGTAAACAATCCTTCTGGCATAGATGCAAAGGATTGTTCTATTAACTGTTCTTCAGTTAAGTATCCTTTAGGTATTAGCCCAATTACATTATTCTGAAATTCAAAAGTGTAGTAACTCGATTCCAGCGCATATTCTATTGTAGTTCCCTTGAATAAGGTGATATCCTGTGGGTTCATGTTATTTACAATAACATGTATTGGAATAGTTCCAATATTTACCAGAGGAGTATGGGTCATTGTTATACCCAGATTTTTCATTCTATGGGAGATGCATATTAATGTTTCAGTAGTTTTTAATTTCTGACCTCTTTTTACCTCTAAGGATAAGAGGAATTTATCAGCCCCAGCAGGGATTACAACATCGTTAGACACCTGCATATTCACAGCATATGGCATTTGTTGGTTTGATTTCAGGGCTGCATTTTCATCCTGAAATACTTCAGGGTCCCCCTTTAACCTGCTCCAGAGGCAAAGGTTAATCAAATCTATTTGTATGGCATATCTATGTAAGAGATCATTGTCATTGTATATTTGCTTATGGGGATTATTTAAATCTAAAAACAGGTGCTTTGCTGATTTATTACCTATAGAGATAGATAATAAACATTTAGCTGTGAAATTATAGCTTTCAGACTTGTCATCTAGGTCATGGACCAAGTGGTCTTGGGGAGAAAGATATATAATCACTTAAGGTTCAAAAAGCCTTTGCTTATATAGCTAGCTTCCTGTTTTAAGTTCAATTTGGCATACTTGGTTTTCCCAAGGTCACTTGCATAGGGATAAATATATCATCCTTAACTCTCTCAATTTCTTGCGAGGAATTGAGAGTGATCTCCCCCTTTAGGGGATTTAGGGTCCCCCTTTTGAGAGATATGGTTAATACATCACCATCTAGGGAAATATTGACTATCTTTCCAGGCGAAATTTTAAAAGTATTACCATCAGAGTCACTTAGGGGAATCTGATTATCCGTTTGAAGGATAGTGATTTCAGGAACAGAGTTATTCCTGAAATGAATCTCCACAGCATCTGGTTCTCTTCCACAATGTGACAGTTATGTCTGGTGCGAAATATGCAGAACCGCTCATAATTAATAGGTCTTTTTACTTGTGACCAAATTACATTACTTATGCAATCAATTATGGTGCTTAATCGCTTCAGGAGATCACTACCAATTATTAAACGATCAATTGGCAGATCCACTACAATGACAGGGTGTCTTATTACCCTGTTCCCCAGTTTTAGCTTTAACCATGCAGTACCAAAGAGAGTCACCCCAAACACCTATTAGTGAACCATCAAATTATTTTAGTTTAGGTTTGTGGGGTGTTAGCTGATTTAGCTGTGTGTAGTACCTGTGGGATAAAATAATTGCCTGAGGACACTGCAAGGGGGCGGAGCGTGCGGGCGTCCATGATGGCCGCACCACACTAGAGCTACTGTGACGGTGCTGATGAAGACCCACTCCTGGGACTGTTTTTCCTGGGCTGCTAGCCCCAAAAACCAGCATACAGCAGAGGGAGATGCCGGGAACAGCCTGTGATCTTCAATACAGGATCGAGCCCTGCTGAGAGGCCCGTTTCACGAGTAGCGGTTTAGGCCACATTAAAGCCAGCCTTGAGTGGCATTCCCCCTCTGTGGAGCGCAAAGGCCCTTCTGCACTGGAGTGAGTGATTCACCACGGACAACCCCACTTCAATTCTACAACAGGGCTCTGTCAGTTTGGAATAGTTTTTCCTTACCTTTCCTCATCTCCACTAATGGACCACTTGCTAAAGGATAAGGCAGCATGGTATCACTATCTTTCACATGAACACAAACTCCCATAACTTTACAGGGATTAGACATTTTCCCTAACACCTTGCATCAAAATCCAAAGGGACATAATACAGCTTTATAGAGAGAGTCATAGCAGCTCATAATTACCCTAACGGCCTGTTGACTGACACACATCAGGAGCTGCGATTACAGAGATTTCAGATATGGACCTCCAATGAGCCCTTACACTACGACTGGCAGACTTACTATACAGCTATACCCTGCAGTAGCCATACCTTTACGCTAAAATGCATTAACTTTACTCAACAACATAAGCACTTACACTAAGTCTCTGTTTGAAATAGCAGACTGGGATAGCTATCTCACTTGAAAATTGAAGCTCTGGAAGGGTGATATTTACACGTGGGCGTGATCTCTACAAAATGGCGCTTCCCAGGAACTCCAAGTTGGAGAAAAATCTTAAGCCCAACGCTGTCCCCAAACCAAGTAAAGTCCTGTATCAAAAGTGAGTGCACAGACCTGAAAAAGGACATTAATGAATTGGGTTTCCGTGTTGAGGCCTTGGAGGATGACAGAGAAGAATGGGCTAATGAATTAACTGACATGTCTCATTCCCTGGAAGCTCAACAGTCACAGATTAAAGAACTAGAAAATAAAGTAGATGACATGGAAAACAGGGCGAGATGGAATAATCTTCGCATCCGTGGGGTGCCGGAGACTGTGACGGGTGAAGATATCCAGGATCACCTCCAAAACATGTTTCAGTCCCTAGCTATTGCCGGCCAACAAGTGATCGACACGATGCTGCTAGAAAGAGCCCACCGCTCTCTACGCCCTAGGCCTGGTGATAACCAGCCTCCCAGGGACATTATAATTTGCTTCCAGAGATAGAGAGAAAATTTATCAACTGGCAAGATCACAATCAAATTTCTCTTACATGGGCGCTAAAATACAAATCTTCCAGGATTTGTCTGCAAGAACTCTTCAAATTAGAAAAGAATTTTCTTTCCTCACGGCTCATCTCCGCTCCTTGCAGATCCCCTACAGGTGGGGCTTCCCGGTCTCCCTGCAGGTAACTAAGAATGGGAAAAGGTATGAATGCTTGAGCCCACCTCAGGCAGCCAATTTTTGCAAGCAACTAGGCCTTCCTCTCCCAGAAATTCAAGTCTCCCCCACTGCCAAATCTGCTCCCTTTACACCGAGACCGTAAAGGGTACTTTGGTCTGAAATTGCCAGTAAGCGTAGTAAGAAGAGGCAAGGTCCTGAGCCTCCAAAATCGTGAGATATGTCCGACTAGTTCAATAATCTTGTGAGTATGTTTTTGGAGTTTTACTTTTTCTGCTTTGAATTCAAGATTTCTTCACTCAAACTGACACTTCCATTAACAGTCTTCTAGATGTCCTGTTTATTGGACACTTGTCACCTGCATGCTACCTGTGGACTCCCTCTCAAAGTTTATTATCTCTAGGTCTGTCCTACTGAGAGACGTTACATTTACTATTTGCTCTATAATACATGTTGAATGCTTAGGTTAACCCTTTGTTTGTTTTACATTGTAGTTATTCTTTTCATGTTCTTGCTAATTGTACTCTGTCATATAACACTGTATAAACAGTGAGTTTTCTCATCTGATCAGGTCGCCTGAACTTTATTCCTCAAGCTCAGCCCCCAACCCAACGTCTCTTACACGGACCTTTCATTATGTAAGCCCTCTTCTGTTTTGAACTAAAATAGACTGAGTTCTGCATTCTACTAACGGACTTAAGTGTACTGTTCACCCTTGTAGTATGTCAACTGTAAGCCTTTAATAAGTAATTCTTATGGTTTCCTTGTCCATAGAACTGTAATCCTTTACATGTCTAGCTTTTAATGTCTGGTCAACATGCCATTACTGAAATACCTAGATTAAGCTGTGAACCTTTTCATGCAAATTTATGTTAACTTTCTGTCCTATGTTAAACGTGTTTGTTATACACTCCCATTATGTCATTACACGTCACTTCATGTTACATGATCTCAGTCATCCCAAAGCCAGGCAAACCGTCGGAACTAGTAACCAATTATCGTCCAATATCCTTAATAAGCATAGATATAAAGTTATATGTGAAACTATTAGCAACGAGAATAAATAGAATCCTCCCCTTACTTATACATACTGACCAGGTTGGTTTCATCCCAGGCAGGGAAGCCAAGGATAATTCTATTTGTGTACTACAAACCCTATTTGATGCTGCTTCATCCAAAATCCCCCTGGTATTATTGTCCACAGACGCCGAAAAGGCCTTTGACAGGGTGGACTGGGACTTTCTCTGGGCCACACTGTCGAAATTCGGATTCTTGGACATACTGATTACCCGAATAAAAGCGTTATATAATAATCCCACTGCCAGAATCTCCGCCAATAATACTCTATCTCATCAAATCCCCATTAAAAATGGCACCCAGCAGGGCTGTCCTCTCTCCCCTGCTGTTTGCCCTAGTGGTAGAGACTCTAGCGTCTAGAATAAGAAGCAATACTAATATCCAGGGCATCTCCTTTGGTGAAGTGCATCAAAAATGTCTCCTTTATGCGGACAATATTATATTCACAATTCGCTCCCCAACCTCCTCTATACCCCCCCTTCTTGCAGAACTAAAAGCGTATAAACAGGTCTCTAACTTCACTATTAATATGGGGAAATCAATACTAATGCCCTTAAATACCTCAGAGGAGGAATCCCGATTACTTGCTAATCATACTAACTTCCTGATCGTGCACAAACTGCGTTATTTGGGAATTGAGGTCCCTGCCAATCCGATAGAACTTTTTGACCTTAATTATTTACCCCTGCAGGGTGAGTCTCTGTCCTCTCTTGAGACTTGGCACAAACAGGGCCACCTCTCTTGGATGGGACGCATTAATGCTATAAAAATGAACCTACTCCCTAAATACCTGTATCTATTTCAGGTTCTCCCAATAGATCTTCCCATGCAATATTTATCCAGGCAGCAAAAACAATTTGAATTATTTTTATGGGCACATAAGAGACCTAGGGTGACCAAACACACACTATACCTCAGTTGAGAACATGAAGGCCTGGAGTTCCAAACCTTACAGACTATTATAGATCAGCCCACCTGGCACGTATCACTGCCTGGAATCATTCTCGCCCAGGTAAGCCTTGGGTCCAACTAGAAGGTTTTCTAATAGGAGGCCATAATGTAGGTGAATTGTGCTGGATCCCCACCAAAGCAAGACGCCCCAGAGCTAGTGCAAATTATCTGGTAGCGACTACCTTAAGAGTTTGGGATAGATTAGTGGCCCAAGACAAAACAATATCTAGCCCAATGTCCCCTCTAACCCCCCTCCTTAACAATCCGACCCTCTTGGACTCTCAAGCTATTCAGACGCCGTGTTTGGAGGGTATACCTACAAACATTCCAGTGCACATGGTGCTAGAGAGAGGTTTGGTCAGACGTGCCATACTTACTAGACCTCATAAGCAGGACCTTACCAGACTATTAACCCCCTTTGAAACATTATGTACTACCCCTTCAATCCAAAGATCCCATATCTCTATAATTTATAAAATGCTCAGAGGCTCCCTCCCTCACAGGAAACAATCCTATATCTTTAAATGGGAAATTGAGCTCAAAACCAACTTGACTGAGCCTCTATGGAGCCATATATTTAATTAGACTAAAAAGGCATACATCTCCATAATAATTGCTGAAATGAATTATAAACTGCTTTCCAGGTGGTACCTGACTGTGCATTGCCTTCACAGTGTCTTCCCAAATTCCTCCCCATTATGCTGGAGGCGCTGCGGGGGTACGGGTACATTATCCCATATATGGTGGTCCTGCCCCCTTCTGTGCACTTTCTGTATGGATGTTTTCAAGGCCATTTACAAGGTATTAGGATCCTTTATAGTACTTACACACAATACTGTCCTACTGAATGACATTCCACATATTCCCTGCATTTACAGGAAGCATTTATTTCAATGCATGCTCAACTGCACTTAACGCTTAATGCAAGAAGTGCACACTTCCTACACTTTCCCTGTGGTTGAAAGAAGTGGACCATGTGTTAGCACTAGAAAGAATACATTATGTGTTTCATGGGAAACAAGACTTTTTTTCAGATGTCCTTTTTTTGTGGGAACGGAAAATGCTGTGATAAACGTATTTATTTATGTATTTACACATTACTGTACTGGTAGGCTCAATTCAGAAAAGCACTTGACATTGTTTCTTATTGTTCTTTAATTTCATGGATGTGACGAAGTGTTACCCTCTACTCACTGTTGATAACATCAACCCTTGATTGTCCAATTTTTTTTCCTCTGTCATGTGAATGCTCTGTACTGTGTTTCTTTGTTTACTATTTCAAAAAATCAATAAAACATTTACTTTAAAAAAAAATAATCGCCTGAGATCCAGTATCAATTAATACCATGATAGGGTTAGTAACCGAATCCTGGAGCTCAGTTAATACATAATATCCCCCTGCAGTTTCTACCATTTCACACCTAAAATTAACATGATTACACAATTGTGGGTTTCGCCACATTTTACCTGTAATCAACCACTTTACCTGATGCAGAAGAATGTTCACTCTTACCGGTCACTTTCTCTATAATAGGACTGACTAGGTTCTTGTGTACTGCATCTGTGGGAATAAGGTTATGGGACAACTGCAAAAGAAAAGGTTTGTTAGAGCTCCCAGGTTGAGGTTGCTTGTCATCACAGCTAAACCGTCTGTTTCTGGGCTGTAAAAAGAGAACATGATTAGTACCATTATTGATATTTATCATTTCATTTGGTATATTTCTCCCCTCCCTCTCAGGTAATACCGCAGTATTTATGACTGTGCCTGTGGTCCACTGCTGGCCACTGGCTGTACCCCTTAAAAAATTATTATTAGGGTGTTGAGCCGTCAAAGCTTGACTCATATTAGTAAATAGAGTACATAATTGACTTACTTGTGTACTGAGTTGGCCCACTTGATTGGACAAGCTATTTCTACCCATGGACCGATTTTTTTATATCCCAGGGTATTGATTCCTGGATCCTTGGGATCCCTCAGAATCATAGCTATCATTTCTATTTTGACTTGGTTGTCTTTGGGGTTTAACTTGTTCAGCATTAATATCTTGGGGAGCACTATTTACTTGGGGTGTCTGGTTACCCTGAGAGTATTTTCACCACTTTTAGTATTTATTTTTACGGGGATAACTATTTGTCTGTGTATGCCCCCCATTTTGAGTATAATCTCTCTGCACCTCGGCCCTTGATGGGGAAGTGACAGAGTTAAAACTTTGTGGGGAAGGCCTGTTTTCTCGGGCCACTTCGGCAAAGGTTTTCTTTTTAGACTATAAATTGAGGGGGCTAGGTGACACCTTAGTTTGTGCCACAATTTTGGGGCTGGGTCTTGGTTCCCTTTTAACCCCCTGTTCACCGGACTGCTGAATAGAGTATAACTTTGTACTCTCTTTGATCAGCCAGTCCAATAAGCAGTTCTCATCAAAATCTCTAGCCAAATTAAGTTTGATGTGCGCGGGCAATGCTTTGTAAAACAAATTCACAAATTCTGAGCTTTCAAATATGGGGTAGTCTTCGGCCATACTGTACGGACTTTTTAGTGCAGAAAGGAATTCTATAGGGTTTTGATTGGCACAACATTTTAAACCATATACAACTATTTTCACAGCTGTTTTAGTGCGATATTACCCAAACTCCTTTTTGCACTGTTGCTTTGTTTCACTCCAGGAATGAATATTCATATTCTTTAGTGAAACAAAGAACTTGTGATGCTTACCCTCAAATACCCAGGGCAGAAATGCAATTTTTGATTGCTCACTAGTAACATTCATTATGGATAAAGCATTTTCATAGGCCTCTAAGTGGTCAATGATAGAATTTGTTCCCTTGTTGGAAAAATTAGGTACTGCACCACTTAAAAAAGGTAATTATTTTAGGGGTGTCATATACCTTATAAGATGTATCTTGGGCCTTCCTAGGGACCTTATCTTTGGGGCTGGAGCGCCCTCTATCTGCCCTACTTTTTCTATTGGGAGACCCCTTACGTACATTAGTATTACGTGGGCTATCTGGATAGCTGGCTCTGCATGAGGTGACTGTCTATGAGGGAAGTTTACCTCTGACCCAACAGGGGTCCTTTGTATAAATTCTTCCCTAATGTTCTGCAGTTTATTTCCCATAAATTATTTTAGGGTTTTTAAAATACCTGCATTATCATTATTGCTAATAGAAGGGGGCGTATTATTGCTATGCTGCCTTTTCAGTTCACTTAACTCTCTTTGGCTCCGTGCAACTTGTTTATTTAAACCTTCTATTTTAGCGATTAGTTTTTGTTTATGTTTATCTAAGGCATCCATGTCTTGGTTAAATGTAACTATTTCATTTTTGGCTATTTCTAAATTCTCTTTGCATTTTTGTGATGAGCGAATATCATCTTCTAGCTCCTGTAATTGCAGATCCTTATCTATAAGGTGTGTGGACATTTCGTCAATAATGCATATTACAGGGGGCCAGGATTTGAGTATTAGTTAATCATGTTTTTTGAAATTTTGCATTGATTAATTTTTGGAATAACTCACTTTTTTCATTCCACCTTCCATTATCAATAGCAAAATTTTGGCCTTAGTTGCAAGCATATCAATACACCTATTTTTAATGAGGCCTATAACGTCCATTTTAAGGACGTCACCCTTACTGAGGGGTAATTTGGGGAACATATTTCAACACTGAGTACAGATTCAATTGATTCACTTCTAGTAACAGACATTATGATCTTGGCTTAGTATTTAGTTAAATTAAAACGCTAATACAATTTTGACCAACAATTTTTTTTTATATTAATATTAATTATTTTTTTCTAGATATTTTTTTTTTATTTACTACAAAAGCGCCTCCAGATCATATGTTGGTATATACCAGATTATAAAATTATTATTTATTATTATCTTAGCAGTTGCCAACTAATAAAATATATATATGTAACAATTAAAAATTAATATTTATTTCTTAGTTCTTGATTAGTTACCTCTATAGACACCTTGAATTATATTTATGTAGAAAAAAGATTATGAATCAATTATGCATGCTTATTCCGTTACAATATTCTATATAACAGATCATAAAAAGTATATCTCTACAATTAACCTTACTCACAATGAATTGCTCATCAATAATACCACAAATTAATTCTACTAGAACAACGTATAGTTAGCCAATAACTCTAATTCAATGCCAAATATGAATTACAAATTTACAGCTCTTAAATTACCGCAACCAGAGATTTAACCACAATAAACAATTTAGGTCCAGTTCTAAGAGAATTCACAATAACTAAACTGACTAATAAATCTGGAGTTCTAAATTACACAGGACTATGAATATAAACTTAAAGGGACAGTATACACTCATTTTCATATAACTGCATGTAATAGACACTACTATAAAGAATAATATGCACAGATACTGATATAAAAATACAGTATAAAACTGTTTAAAAACTTACTTAGAAGCTGTCAGTTTGGCTCTGTTGAAAAGGTAGCTGGAAAGCCCACTTCAAGTGGCAAATAAGACACTCCCCCCCCTCCCCCTTCTTTTGCATATGAAAAGACCCTTTACACAAACAGAAGCAAGCTGGAGAAGGTAGCTGACAGTATTCACATAAAACTTTGGGGCTTAGTTAGGAGTCTGAAAATCAGAGCAATGTTATTTAAAAATAAGCAAAACTATACATTTATTTTTTTTAAAAAACTTTATGGGCTATATAAAGAGATCATCTACAAAACATTTATGCAAAGAAAAAATGAGTGTATAATGTCCCTTTAAAATACCAAATAGGCTCTTTAAATCACCAGCTTCAATTAAACTATAGCTTTAGAATACCTTGATTTAAATATTAAAAGTATGAAACAACTATGTATACATTACCAAATAACCAGATGAGTGTTCAGCTTCAAGAGTTTATTGTCGGTCATATAAGGCTTTAGTCCACTATTTCAAGGATACAGGCCTCAAATTGTTGTCTTTCTTATTCTAAGAAAGTGTCCCAAAATTGCAGAGAAGATACTTAGCACAAACCTGTCTCAGTCAAAAAAATATGCTTCTTTGAGTCTGTCCTTTGTCTCTAGTGTGTGGGTGTTTTATCAAAGATATAACTCAAAGATATAACCCCTTCTTCTGCTCTTTAATCATTCCCACAGAAATTTGGATACACCCACCAGTGCTGAACATCACATAGGTTATTTGGGAAATGCCTCCCTGAGCAGCCAAATACATTTTGGTTGCAATACCATTTCTGAACTATTGGTGGTAGCAGACCACTAGAAATGCAGACTCACCATCAATACTGCTAACAGTAAATACAGATTCCTCAATATGTTCATTAAACACACCTATAATTTCCAGCATTAATAAATTATATGTTTAATATATATGGGATTATTTTATACTATTTACCCTGAGTATTTTCATATTAAACATGATATACTACTTATAATATTTTAAAAGATGCGTTTAAAAGTCACATTTCTTTTCAATATAAATATAGCCCACATATTTGTACATCTCTTTACAGTGTCACTCTGAATGCACAAAAACACAATTTAGGTACAATTTATGGGATAACTTATTGCATGAGTCTCCCTGCATTGGTATTCTTCTCTCTATATTTGATATATTCATATCTTCCAGTTCATTAAACTTATCTGGTCAGTATCTATCTCCTCTGAGTGGTTCACTATACTCCTGGAAAAAAATCAAGAAGATGTTATTTGTTTCATACATCTTTAAAATAAGGCTATACAGTTGTTCATTTAATCTATTACAAATTTGAAATGTATTTCCCAGATCCATATACAGGTGGCCCTCGTTTTACAATGGTTCAATTTACACTGTTTCAGAATAACAACCTTTTTTCCCAGTCATGTGACTGCTATTGAAAAGCATTGAGAAGCAGTGCATTTATTAAAATAGAGACACACTGTTGCAAAAACTGTGTATTTGAGCCATAAGACATGTAATTACTTCCAGCTGTGTGCAACCAAAACAGACTGTTATATTTTTACAAATCGGTTTATAGTCTCGCATGTATTGTTGCCACAACCTAGTTTTCTACAGGAATCAAATTGTTGCAAAGTTCTTACTGGTAACACTCTAATATCCGGGTACATGTAGAGTGTTAACTGTGTATATTTTTTCGGCTGAGTGAGTTTTACACATACATTATTGGGTATTATATTTTCTCCTTTGTAGGTGAATATACGTTCAAATAACCTCCAAAACTTTCAGTGTTCCAGTATATTATATTGTATCACAGGTAAATGACATGAAAATATATATTGGTGGTCTTGAGCTAACTTTATGCAGTGGTGAAAACATCAACCCAGGTTACTCACGGTTATCCGGCCCCACTATGCGGGTAGTTAGAAAGTGTCCAGGCACTCCTCCTTCTCACCAGACAGCCGTTATCCAGTATAGAACTAGTAGCTTAAAAGATCTCCGCGGTGTATCTCACACACCAAAAAGGATCCAATATTACCACAATTGCGAAGAAATAAGCATTCACAGACCGAGCTAAATCAACACTGTGTATTTATTGTCACATCGAAAAAACAAAGGTTCCACCACTCCACACACATAAGCTTATGAGCTTATGTGTGTGGAGTGGTGGAACCTTTGTTTTTTCGATGTGACAATAAATACACAGTGTTGATTTAGCTCGGTCTGTGAATGCTTATTTCTTCGCAATTGTGGTAACATTTATTAAAATAGCCAGTAGGTGGAGTTGTCCGCTTGTGTTGCAGCAAAGACAAGCAAGCTGAAATTATTCAGTTTAACCAGACCTCAGCTATCGAGCAGATTTCAAAGGAACAAGATCTTCCTGTCTATAAATCAGTCCAGATTGGAATGCATAGAAAGAATTGTTTGCAGAAAAATGCAAGTGAAGTCTTTGTTGTGTGGTTATTTTATTAGGTTTATAATGCTGTTTAGCAAATGTTTTTGTTTATTTAACTTAGTTTAATTATATATTCCGTGTTATCTATATATATATATATATATATATATATATATATATATATCATGTTTACAGTCTTAGTATCAAGGAAACATTTGAAAATTACACAATTAATTTTACATGAAGTTCTAATTTCCCCTTTTAGAATCAAGATTTACATTTCTAGTTTGTCTGGGGGAAGTTGTGTATTCAACTCAGCATAGGGTAATTAACTCTTGCATATGCTTCAAATGTTTAGCTCTAGACTGTATTTCCTGCATGGGGTCATCATCTATCTGGACTTTTATTAGGGCAATTATTTAAGTAATAGATTTTAATCTGAGCCAAGGTATTGAACACAGACTCTTTGTAGATTGGGACAAATGTTTGCAATGTGCCCTTGACAAACGAGAAAGGGGGGTTGTGTTACAAACAGCTTCACAAATAAATTAATTATTTGGTGTAGATAAATATCTATCTATCTATCTATCTATCTATCTATCTATCTATCTATATATATATATATATATATATATATATATATCACTTTATAACACTCACAGATATCCTGAAAATAAATAAAAGGAAATTTATGCTTACCTGATAAATTGATTTCTTCGACGATACGACAAGTCCACGAATTCATCCTTTGGGGGATATTATCCTCCTGCTAACAGGAAGTGGCAAAGAGCACCACAGCAGAGCTGTATATATAGCTCCTCCCTTCTCTCCACCCCCAGTCATTCGACCGAAGGTATAGGAAGAGAAAAGAAAAGCTAAAAGGTGCAGAGGTGACTGAAGTTTTGAAAACAAAAATATAATCTGTCTATAATGACAGGGAGAGCCGTGGACTCGTCGTATCGTAGAAGAAATCAATTTATAAGGTACGCATAAATTTCCTTTTCTTCTACTAGATACGATGAGTCCACGGATTCATCCTTACTTGTGGGATACAATACCAAAGCAACAGGACACGGATGAACGGGAGGGACAAGACATACCTAAACGGAAGGCCCCACTGCTTGAAGAACTTTTCTCCCAAAAATAGCCTCAGAAGAAGCAAAAGTATCAAATTTGGAAAATTTGGAAAAGGTATGAAGGGAGGACCAAGTTGCAGCCTTACAAATCTGTTCAACAGAAGCATCATTTTTAAAAGCCCATGTGGAAGCCACCGCCCTAGTAGAATGAGCTGTAATTTTTTCAGGAGGCTGCTGTCCAGCAGTCTCGTATGCCAAACAGATGATGCTTTTCAGCCAAAAAGAAAGAGAGGTAGCCGTAGCTTTATGACCCCTACGCTTTCCAGAATAGACAACGAATAGGGAAGATGTTTGACGGAAATCCTTGGTCGCTTGTAAGTAAAACTTCAAGGCACGAACCACTTCCAAGTTATGTAACAGATGCTCCTTCTTAGAAGAAGGATTAGGACATAAAGAAGGAACAACAATTTCCTGATTAATATTCTTATTTGAAACAACCTTAGGAAGGAATCCAGGTTTAGTACGCAAAACCACCTTATCAGAATGGAATATAAGATAAGGCGAATCACATTGAAATGCAGAAAGCTCAGAAACTCTTCGAGCAGAAGAGATAGCAACTAAAAACAAAACTTTCCAAGATAAAAGCTTAATATCTATGGAATGCATGGGTTCAAATGGAACCCCTTGAAGAACATTGAGAACTAAGTTCAGACTCCATGGCGGTGCAACAGGTTTAAACACAGGCTTGATTCTGACTAAAGCCTGACAAAAAGACAATGTCTGGGACATCCGCCAGACGCTTGTGTAGTAAAATTGACAAAGCAGAAATGTGTCCCTTTAAGGAACTAGCTCCATCTGCTGCCTGAGGAAAAATAGCACTCACCGGTACCATTTAAAATAAAAAAGTCTTGCTTGAAGAAAATAAAAACTATCATTTTAACACCTCTTTCACTTTACCTCTTCCTATTACTAGTATAAGCAAAGAGAATGACTGGGGGTGGAGAGAAGGGAGGAGCTATATATACAGCTTTGTTGTGGTGCTCTTTGCCACTTCCTATTAGCACGAGGATAATATCCCACAAGTAAGGATGAATCTGTGGAGTCGTCGTATCTAGTAGAAGATATATATATATATATATATACTCACCGGCCATTCTATTAGGTATACCTTGCTAGTACTGGGTTGGACCCCCTTTTTCCTTTAGAACTGCCTTAATTATTTGTAGCATAGATTCAACAAGGTGTTGGAAACATTCTTCAGAGATTGTGGTCCATATTGACATGATAGTATCATGCAGTTTCTGCAGATTTGTCAGCTGCACATCCATGATGTGAATCTCCTGTTCAATCACATCCCAAATGTGCTCTATTGGATTGAAATCTGATGACTGTGGAGGCTATTGGAGTACAGTGAACTCATTGTCATGTTCAAGAAACCAGTTTGACACGATTTGAGCTTTGTGACATGGTGCATTATCCTGCTGTTAGGGGGTAATTGGTAATTTATTTAAGTAAAAGAGCTGTTTAACCTAGGGCAATGCCCTACAAAAGGCCCTTTTAAGGGCTATTGGTAGTTTAGTATTAGGGTATTTTTATTTGGGGGGGATTTTTTATTTTTAAGGTGTTGGAGAACATTCCTCAGAGATTTTGGTCCATATTGACATGATAGCATCACGCAGTTGCTGCAGATTTGTCGGCTGCACATCCATGATGCGAATCTCCTATTCTACCACATCCCATAGGTGCTGTATTGGATTGAGATCTGGTGACTGTGGAGGCCATTGGAGTACAGCGAACTCATTGTCATGTTCAAGAAACCAGTTCCCTATGATTTGAGCTTAGTGACATGGTGCATTATCCTGCTGGAAATAGCCCTCAGAAGAAGGGTACACTGTAGTCAAAAAGGGATGGACATGGTCAGCAACAATACTCAGGTAGGCCCTGGCATTTTAAACAATGCTCAATTAGTACTAAGGGGCCGAAAGTGTGCCAAGAAAATATCACCCACACCATTAAACCACCACCAGCATCCTGAATCGTTGATACAAGACAGGATGGATCCATGCTTTCATGTTGTTTATGGCAGATTCTGACCCTACCATCTGAATGTCGTGTCTGAAATCGAGACTCATCAGACCATGCAACGTTTTTCCAATCTTCCATTGTCCAATTTTGGTGAGCCTGTGTGAATTATAGCCTCAGTTTCCTGTTCTTAGCTGTCAGGAGTGGCTCCTGGTGTTGACTTCTGCTGCTGTAGCCCATCTGCATCAAGGTTTGACGTGTTGTGCGCTCAGAGATGGTATTCTGCATACCTTGGTTGTAACAAGTGGTTATTTGAGTTACTATTGCCTTTCTATCATCTCAAACCAGTCTGCCCATTCTCCTCTGACATAAAGAAGGAATTTTCATCCACACAACAGCCGCTCACTGGATATTTTCTCTTTTTTGGACCATTCTCTGTAAACCCTAGAGATGGTTGTGTGATCAATCTGATATAGAAACACATAACACACAACAGATGGAAGGGGGGTGAGAGGGGTGTCATAAATAGCAGAGGATGTGTCTGAAGGAGAATATACTGAACGAAAGACGTTTGAGATGAAAATGATCACACATTTCAACACCAGAAATGACGGACTTAATGTAGACTCTGGCTTTCTCACACACTACCAAAACTTTTTATAATCTCTCATCTTATTGTCTTATATTGGTTTCTTTTCCTCTACATTCTCGTTTCACCTTTATTATATCCATTTGTTTTCATTCATTATTGTAGCTCTATTCGTGCATGCATGCCATGTACCCCCCCCCTTGTTTTCCTTTTGTTTTTCCTCTCATCTTGCTTATTTTACTCTCCTTTGTTTATTTACTCTTTCTGGCTATTCTCAGCTATATTCTCCTTCAGACACATCCTCTGCTATTTATGACACCCCTCTCACCCCCCTCCCTCCCTTCCATCTGTTGTGCGTAGTGTGTTTCTATATTAGATTGATCAGTATTGCTTCAGACCTGAGAAAGACCTGAGAAAGGGAGGAAAACTCTCGAAAGCTTGTCTTGAAATATTATGTTAGTGCAATAAAAAAGGTATCACTGCATACTGCAATACTCTGGTGTTTAAGCATCTTATCTACTGGACTAATACGGCTACTCCAGTCTTCACTATATATATATATATATATATATATATATATATAAATAGATATCTCAGAGTCTCAGGGGATTAGCAATCTCACCTTCCAAAATCACTGCCAGGGTGTTGGGAACATAAAATCACATAAAAGAAGTTGCAGATCCGCACTCGCCGGACTTTTAAATAAATATCTTTCAGCTAGATTATGAGTTTTGCGTTATGAGTAAAAAAGCATTGTTATGCTTCATAACGCTGCTTTTTCCCTAACGTCGCTATTACAAGTCTTGTCAGAATAGGTGTACCGCACACCTTTTTGGCCATCACGCAACATCAGTACCGCACTTTAAGAAAAGTCCTTTTTCAATGGGACTCCCATAGGGCCGGTATTACGAGTTTTGCGGTGAGGCCAAAAAGTGAGTGGTACAGCCTAAAATGACAAGATCCGTACCGCCATCTAAAGTCAGTAGTTATGAGTTTTATGTTACAAAGCTGTAGCATAAAACTCATAACTAAACTATCACAAAGTGCACTAACACCCATAAACTACCTATTAACCCCTAAACTGAGGCCCTCCCGCATCGCAAACACTAAAATAAAATTATTAACCCCTAATCTGCCACTCCGGACATCTTCCCCACTTAAAAATGTATTAACCCCTATTCCGCCGCTCCCCGACATCGTTGCCACTATAATAAAATTATTAACCCCTAAACCGCTGCCCTCCCGCATCGCAAACACTATTTAAATATTATTAACCCCTAATCTGCCGTCCTCCCACACTGCCGCTATAGTAAACCTATTAACAACTAAACAGCAAGTCCCCCACAACGAAATATACTAAATTAAACTATTAACCCCTAAACCTCTGGCCTCCCACATCACTACATAAATATATTAACCCCTAACCCTAACGTAACCCTAAGCCTAAATCTAACCCTAACCTTAACACCCCCTAACTTAAATATAATTAAAATAAATATAAATAAAAATTACAATTATTACCTAAATAATTCCTATTTAAAACTAAATACAAACTTACCTGTAAAAAAAACCCTAACCTGCCTTACACTAAAACCTAACATTACAATAAAATAAAATAAATCTAAACTGCCTTAAAAGGGTCTTTTGCGGGGCATTGCTCCAAAGAAATCAGCTCTTTTACCTGTAAAAAAAAAATACAAACACCCCCCCAACAGTAAAACCCACCACCCACCCAACCAAACCCCCCACATAAAAACCTATCTAAATATACCTAAACTAACCATTGCCCTGAAAAGGGCATTTGGATGGGCATTGCCCTTAAAAGGGCATTTAGCTCTTTTACATTGCCCAAACCCTAAGCTAAAAATAAAACCCACCCAATAAACCCTTAAAAAACCTAACATTAACCCCTGACGATCCACTTACAGTTTTCGAAGACCGGACATCCATCCTCATCCAGACGGCAGAAGTCCTCATTGAAGCCGGCAAAAGTCTTCATCCAAGCGGGCAGAAATCTTCATCCAAGCGGCAGAAGTCTTCATCCAGACGGCATATTCTATCTTCATCCATCTGGCGCGGAGCGGGTCCATCTTCAAGACATCCAGCGCGGATCATCCTCTTCTTCCGATCGTCACTGGAAAATGAAGTTTCCCTTTAAGTGACGTCATCCAAGATGGCGTCCCTTACATTCCGAAATGAGCTTTCATCCTATTGGCTGATCCAATCAGCCAATAGAATGCGAGCTCAATCCTATTGGCTGATTGGATCAGCCAATAGGATGAAAGCTCAATCCTATTGGCTGATTGCAACAGCCAATAGGATTTTTCCCCTTTATTCCTACTGGCTGAAACTTCATTTTCCAGCGACTATCGGAAGAAGAGGATGCTCCGCGCCGGATATCTTGATGATGGACCCGCTCCTCGCTAGATGGATGAAGATAGAAGATGCCGTCTGGATGAAGACTTCTGCCGCTTGGATGAAGACTTCTGCCCGCTTGGATGAAGACTTCTGCCGGCTTTGAGGAGGACTTCTGCCCGCTTGGATGAAGACTTCTGCCGGCTTCGATGAGGACTTCTGCCGCCTGGATGAGGATGGATGTCCGGTCTTCGAAAACTGTTAGTGGATCATCGGGGGTTAGTGATAGGTTTTTTTAAGGGTTTATTGGGTGGGTTTTATTTTAAGGGCAATGCCCATCCAAATGCCATTTTCAGGGCAATGGTTAGCTTAGGTTTATTTAGATAGGTTTTTATTTGGGGGTTTGGTTGTGTGGGTGGTGGGTTTCACTGTTGGGGTTGTTTGTAATTTTTTTAGAGGTAAAAGAGCTGATTTCTTTCGGGCAATGGCCCCACAAAAGGCCCTTCTAAGGGCCATTGGCAGTTTAGTGTAGGCTAGGGTTTTTTTATTTTGGGGGGCTTTTTATTTTGATAGAGTAATTTGTTTTTATTTTTGATAATTTCGTTTTTTATTTTGTGTAATTTAGTGTTGTTTGTTTTTTTTGTAATTTAGATAATTCTATTTGATTTATTTTGTTTATTTATTTTATTGTAATGTTAGATTTTAGTGTAAGCCAGGTTAGGTTTTATTTTACAGGTAAGTTTGTATTTATTTTAACTAGGTAGTTAGTAAATAGTTAATAAAAATTTACTAACTAGTCTACCTAGTTAAAATAAATACAAACTTACCTGTGAAATAAAAATAAAACCTAAGCTAGCTACAATGTAACTATTAGTTATATTGTAGCTAGCTTAGGTTTTATTTCACATGTAAGTACGTATTTAGTTTTAAATAGGAATTATTTAGGTAATAATTGTAAGGTTTATTTACTTTTATTTTAATTATATTTAAGTTAGGGGGTGTTAGGGTTATGCTTAGGGTTACTTTAGGGTTAGGTTTAGGGGTTAATATATTTATTTAGTGTTAGTGATGTTGTAGGCCAGAGGTTTAGGGGTTTATAACTTTAGTATAGTGGTGGCGACATTGTGGGTGGCAGATTAGGGGTTAATAACTGTAATGTAGGTGGTGGCGATGTTAAGGGCGTCAGATTACGGGTAAATAAGTGTATTTAGGTGGCGGCAATGTTAGGGGCAGCAGATTAGGGGTTAATAACTGTATGTAGGTGGCAGCGATATCGGGAGCGGCAGATTAGGGGTTAATAGTTTTATCTACATGGCGGCGATGTTAAGGGCGGCAGATTAGGGGTTAATAATATTATGTAGGTTGCGACGATGTCGGGGGCAGAAGATTAGGGGTGTTTAGACATGGTTTTTATGTTAGGGTGTTAGGTTTAAACATATTTTTTTCTTTCCCCATAGACATCAATGGGGCTGAGTTACGGAGCTTTTTTTCCCCCCGATTGCAGGTGTTAGGCTTTTTTTTTGCCGGCTCTCCCCATTGATGTCTATATGTCTATGGGGATATCGTGCACGAGCACGTCACAGCAGCGCTTGTAATTAGGTGAAGCATGGAGCTCAACGCCACCATATCGCCCGTGCAAGCCTGCTTTTTGCAAACCTGTAATAACAGCGCTATAGGGGAGTGAAATAACGCCAAAAATGTTGCGGTAGTTAATTTCCCTATATCACTCAAAACTCGTAATCTGGCTGTTTATTTGTGAATAGTGATGTTTCAGGGAGCAAACCATCCCCAGGTTTGAGGAAGGGGACGGTTTGCTCCCTGAAAGTCCCTATTCACAAATAAAGATATTTATTTAAATGTCCAGCGAGTGCGGATCTCCAACTTCTACTATATATATTGTGTGTATATATATATATATATATGTGTGTGTGTATATATATATATATATATATATATATATACACATATACATACAGTCATGGCCAAAAATATTGGCATCCCTGCATTTCTGTCAGGTAATGCACCACTTTGCTCAGAAAATGTTTCTTTTGTTTGTATTGGTATGACAAATCTTTTTTATTCTCCACTTTTTTGTGTCATACCAATACAAACAAATGAAATAAACATTAGAATACCTAAACATTTGTAATTGCAAGAATTTTCTGGGTGAAGTGGTGCATTATCTGACAGAAATGCAGGGGGTGCCAATATTTTTGGCCATGACTGTAGATATAGATATATATATCATCTCATTTGCAGTCGAATATATCGCCATATACCTTGGAACCTTAATATAAAAAAAAAAAATTACTAATATTTTTTATCAGATAGTGTATATATAAGTGTAACTGTTTATTTAATTTTTTTATGATGTCTTTGGTGCAAAGCCTTTATGCAAAGGGGAATATTTATTAAGCCGTCAACTTGAAATACGCTGGAATTTCGCAGCGTAATTGTGGCGAGCTTGATTCGACCTAGTTATCAAAGCCTACAGACTGGCAAAAGTTGAAATCTGTGACGTAACATACGATCCGCCGGTCTCAATCCAACACAGATCGATGCTTACGTTATTACAGATGTTCCGAATACACATTTGGCACTATTTGACACTTTTTAAAAGTTATCAAATAGTTAACCGGTACGCTCACGGCTATTCCGGCCCAGTGTACCTGGTTTTCAATCCGCCACCGTGGAGGCCGCGGATGCCATATTAATCAATGGGAGTCTGAAAGCAGCGAAAGCTTATGTTCGATGCTGCCAGATATCCCATTGATTTCTATGGTAGAAAACCAGTTACGTTTACACCAAACACCCTAACATAAGCCCCGAGTCTAAACACCCCTAATCTGCCGCCCGACATCGCCGCCACCTACATAATGTTATTAACCCCTATCCCGCCGCTCCCAGACCCCACCGCAACTAAATAAAAGTATTAACCCCTATCCTGCCGCTCCCGGACCCCACCGCAACTAAATAAATGTATTAACGCCTAAACCCCTGACCTCTCACATCACTACCACTTACTAAACCTATTAACCCCTAAACCACCAGCCCCCCACATCGCCATAAACTAAATTAAGTTTTTAACCCCTTAACCTAACAACCCGCTAATGCTACATTAAAATTACAACATCCCTATCTTATAATAAATTTAAACTTACTTGTAGAATTAAATTAAACTATTAATTAACCTACCCTAACTATTATACTAAAAATACATAAAACTACCAATTAAATTAACTATATTACATATTAAAAAAAAAACTAACCCTATTCAAATTATTTAAATCTACAATTAAAAATTACTAAATTACAAAAAAATTAAACGCTGTTACAAAAAATAAAAAACACTAAATTACAAAAAATAAAAAAACACAGTATCAAAAATAAAAAAGAATTACACCTAATCTAATAGCCCTATTAAAATAAAAAAGCCCCCCCCAAAATAAAAAAAACCTAGTCTACGATAAACTGCCAATGGCCCTTAAAAGGGCCCTTTGTGGGGCATTGCCCCAAAGAAATCAGCTCTTTTACCTGTAAAAAAAAAAAATACAAACACCCCCCAACAGTAAAACCCACCACCAACACAACCAACCCCCCCAAATAAAAACCCTATCTAAAAAACCTAAGCTCCCCATTGCCCTGAAAAGGGCATTTGTATGGGCATTTGCCCCTTAAAAGGGCATTTAGCTCTTTTACTGCCCAGACCCTACTCTAAAAATAAAACCCACCCAAAAAGAACCCTTAAATAAACCTAACACTAACCCTTGACGATCCACTTACAGTTTTGAAGTTCCGCTTGAAGGATCCATCCAGCCAGCAAGAAGTCTTCATCTATGCAGCCTCTTCTATCTTTATCCATCCGGCGAGGGAGTGGGTCCATCCTGAAGACATCCGATGAGGAGCTCCTCTTCAATATGGTCTCCGCCGTAAACTGGATCTTGAATGCAAGTGACGTCATCCAAGATGGCGTCCCTTACATTCCTATTAGCTGAAAGGTTCCAATCAGCCAATAGAATTAGAGCCACTAAAATCCTATTGGCTGTTCCAATCAGCCAATAGGATTTGAGCAGCTCTCATCCTATTGGCTGTTCCACTCAGCCAATAGGATTGAGCTCTCATCCTTGGATGAGAGCTGCTCAAATTCTATTGGCTGATTGGAACAGCCAATTGGATTTTAGCGGCTCTAATCCTATTGGCTGATTGGAACCCTTTCAGCCAATAGGAATGCAAGGGACGGCATCTTGGATGACGCCACTTGCTTTCAAGATCCAGTTTACGGCGGAGACCGTATTGAAGAGGAGCTCCTCGTTGGATGTCTTCAGGATGGACCCGCTCCTCGCTGGATGGATGAAGATAGAAGAGGCTGCATGGATGAAGACATTGCCGGCTGGATGAAGATGGAAGAGGCCGTCCGGATAAAGAATTCTTGCCGGCTGGATGGATCCTTCAAGTGGAACTTCAAAAACTGTAAGTGGATCGTCGGGGGTTAGTTTTTTTTTACGGGTTTTTTGGGTGGGTTTTATTTTTAGAGTAGGGTCTGGGCAGTTAAAGAGCTAAATGCCCTTTTAAGGGCAATGCCCATACAAATGCCCTTTGTATTTTTTTTTTTACAGGTAAAAGAGCTGATTTCTTTGGGGCAATGCCCCGCAAAATGCCCTTTTAAGGGCCATTGGTAGTTTATTGTAGGCTAGGGTTTTTTTTATTTTGGGGGGGCTTTTTTATTTTGATAGGGCTATTAGATTAGGTGTAATTCTTTTTTATTTTTGATACTGTGGTTTTTTTATTTTTTGTAACTTAGTGGTTTTTATTTTTTGTAACTTAGCGTTTATTTTTTTTGGTAATTTAGTAATTTTTAATTGTAGATTTAAATAATTTGAGTAGGGTTAGGTTTTTTTAATATGTAATATAGTTAATTTAATTGGTAGTTTAATGTATTTGTAGTATAATAGTTAGGGTAGGTTAATTAATAGTTTAATATAGTTTAACCCTTTGAGTGCTAATGACGGCTCTGAGCCATCACACAGTCTCCCACTCTGGTGCTAATGACGGCTCAGAGCCGTCACTAGCACTCTACCACCTTGAGGGAGATCTGGGGGCTCCCACCCGCTCCTACCCCGGCGATCGTGCCTGTATAGTGACAGGCATCACCGGGGCTTCCCGTTTTGCATGGTGACGTCACGTGCAATAACGTGATGACGTCACAGCGCAACTTTATTTATACTTAACAATGTTAAGTATAGGAGCAGGGGGCATGCTGCTTAGAAGCCTTTATCTCAGGCATCTAAGCAGCTACAGACCTCCAAGACCATTGGAAAGGTAATCGCCTAACCTTTCCAACAGTGTAAGTCTTGGGGATCTGAAAAAAATAAAAAAAAAGTTAAAAAAGCTTAGCACCCAGGTAGGAAAGTGCTTAGCACTCAAATGGTTAATTTAATTTTAGTATAATAGTTAGGGTAGGTTAATTAATAGTTTAATATAGTTTAATTGAATTCTACAGGTAAGTTTCAATTTATTATAAGATAGGGATGTTGTAATTTTAATGTAAAGTTAGTGGGTTGTTAGGTTAAGGGGGTTAATAGCTTAATTTAGTTTTATGGCAATGTGGGGGGCTGGCGGTTTAGGGGTTAATAGGTTTAGTAAAGTGGTAGTGATGTGGGAGGCCAGGGGTTAATACATTTATTTAGTTGTGGTGGGGTCCAGGAGCGGCGGAATAGGGGGTTAATACTTTTATTTAGTTGTGGTAGGGTCCGAGAGGGGTTAATAACTTTATTAAAATTGCGGCAGGGTCCGGGAGCGGCGGGATAGGGGGTTAAACATTTAATATAGTGGCAGGGTTTAGTGACCAGGGTATAAATAAAGTTGGTAAAAAGCCGAATAGCAGCGATATCGATGACTGCTAGTTAACAACAGTCAGCTGCTCATCGCCCTGTACTTTGTGTTCGGGCTTTTTGATGGCTTTTTTAATAAATATGGAGATCGTATTGAGGTCCTCGGCCGTGATGTTAGGCGATGTTAGGCAAGCGGTATTGGTGCAGTCGAATGCAAGAAAGTTGACGGCTTGATAGATAGGCCTCAAAGTATTTAACACAATGCACGTTAAATTTGAGCGTGCTCAAGCAACGCGTTTACTTTCCTCTTGTAATATGCACGCAAATTAACATGTCACAATATTGCAATATCACACCAGCGCTGACGATATCTCATCACTGGTAATCTATCCCTAAATAAGTAGTTAAAGTTAAGAAACTAAGGAGATAGAAAGGTCCAAATTTGCATAGAAAATTGTATGTATATTTAAAAAAATAATGCTTATAGTAAAAGTTATTACTGTTTTTAAGTGGCATATCCAGAAATGCTAGGAGTGCACTATTCACCAGCATTCAAACACCACACCACCGAGAGTCAGCAGTGGTTTTTATGACACAAATAAAGTCTTCACTGACACAATACACACAACCACCAGCTCTCTGTGCAGATATGGGGGTAGATTATCAAGCAGCAGATGCTGCAATCTACCCACGAAGTTTCCACCTCACCAGAAACTTAAAGGACCATGATGCCCAAATGTTGAAACACTTGAAAGGGATGCAGCATAGCTGTAAGAAGCTGACTAGAAAATATCACCTGAACATCTCTATGTAAAAAAGAAATATATTTTACCTCAAAAGTTCCTCAGTAGCCCCATCCCATTGTAAAGGACTTCTAAGCAGCAAATCAGTATGTCTGTCCCAGGACAGCGAAAGGAGCGAGCATTCGTGCACATTGATATTATTTCCCTATTCAGTTTAAGGAAGTTTACTATGAAATCTCATGAGTTTTAAGTCAAATGTCATGAGATCACAGTAAAAGAGTTCATGACCTCAGCACTGCTGATGCTGATTGGCTTGCAGTTCATTTGTGTTTTTTTACCTGCAGCTGGGTAGCAGCTGAAGTATAACTTTTTACACAGAACTTACTCTGCTGAGCTGAATTGTGAGGTAAAATATCTTCATTTTTTTACATAGAGATGCTCAGGTGATATTTTCCTGTCAGCTTTTTACAGTTATACTGTATCAGTTTCAAGTGATTTAGCATATGAGTATTATGTCCCTTTAAGTTAACAAGCATTAGTGGTAAGATCGGGATGATTGACACCCCCGATTGGCCCGCAAATGTGCAGGGGGCAACATTGCACAAGCATTTCACCAGAAATGCTTGTGCAATATTAAATGCCGACAGCGTATGCCACAGTTTATCATGTCCGCCCGCCGCTTGATAATTCGGCCCTATAGTGTTTTTAATGCTGATAGTTTAGTCACACGCAGCAAGTACATAAGCTGATTTAACAGTAAACAACTTTTACTAGAAGCATTTTTGCTAATGGAAGCATATTGTTAAAACTGAAATACATTCACTCACATTTCAGTTCTGACCTTTCTATCCCTTTAAACTTTTTTGCTCCGTCTCTAGACCATGAAAGTCAAGTGTAAACAACTGTTCAATTTATTTCTAATGTCAAGTTTGCTGTGTTGGTATCTTGGTATTTTTTGTTGAGGAGTAGACCAAGGAGAGCTCATCGGTCTTCAGGAGCATGCATGTGTGTGCAGCAGTGTTTAGGGACATAAATCACCACCATTTATTTTCCTTCATGATTCAGATAGAGTATGCACTTTCTAATATACTTCTATTATCAAATGATAATGACGATCGTCTGGGGTTGTCATGTTCCTTGTTCAGAGGAGAATTGACCTGGTATTCGGGGCTGGACTGACCTTACTTGGCGGGATCAGACTGATATACTTCAGGAAAGTTTTCTTCTGTGAAAAGCACACTGGTCTAAAAGAGGCTGCCTCCGGGTGGTAAATCGCCATAGAACAAGCCACTGAGCTGTTGTTCGTTCCTGGTAGAGCGCTTCTCTCTTTGTATGCAAATTATTATAACCCTGGGGAAGTCTCCCTATGGGTGATGGGGGAAACCAGACGTGGACTCCTTGCCCAGTGTGCTTAGAGGAATGTGGCTGCACCTCACTGACTAGGCCCATAGGAGGCCGAAGCGATCGTCTGGGGTTGTCATGTTCCTTGTTCAGGGAGGAAATTGCCTGGTATTTCGGGGCTGGACTGACCCTTACTTGGCGGGATCAGACTGATATACTACAGGAAAGTTTTCTTCTGTGAAAAGCACACTGGTCTAAAAGAGGCTGCCTCCGGGTGGTAAATCGCCATAGAACAAGCCACTGAGCTGTTGTTCGTTCCTGGTAGAGCGCTCACTCTTTGTATGCAAATCTATTATCAAATGTGCGTCAGTCTCCTGGTATCCTTTGTTTAAGGAGCAGCAATGCACAACTGGGAGCTAGCTGAACACATAAGGTGAGCCAATGACAAGAGGCATATGTGCAGCCACCAGTTAGAAGCTAGCTCCCAGTAGTACATTGCTGCTCTTGAGTCTACCTAGGTATGCTTTTTAACAAAATATACTAAGAGAAAGAAGCAAATTAGATGATAGAAGTAAATGTTTTTCACATGTTCTTTAAAGGTCACTTTTTTACTGTCTAATCTCTTTACAAAATTTTTAAACGGCAAATACGGTTCTGTATTATACAGACAAAATATACATTGTAATGTAGCAGACAGATTAAAATGTATGTCTCTAGATGTTTTGCATAGAATACATAGAAGTAAATTTAACTATGTATGTATATAGGTGTGAGTATATATACTGTATATATACTATATGAGTGTGTGTATGTACACTCACTGACACTGGCCACTTTATTAGGTACAACTGTTCAATTGCTTGGTAACACAAATTGCTAATCAGCCAGTCACATGGCAGCAACTCAATGCCTTTAGGCATCTAGACGTGGTGAAGATGACTTGCTGAAGTTCAAAACTGAGCATCAGAATGGGAAGAAAGGGGATTTAAGTGACTTTAAATGGGGCATAGTTGTTGGTGCCAGACGGGCTGGTTTGAGTATTTCAAAAACTGCTGATCTATGGGAATTTTACGCACAAACCAACTTTAGGGTTTACAGATAATGGTCTGACAAAGAGAAAATATCCAGTGAGCAGCAGTTGTATGGATGATATATGCCTTATTGAAGTTAGAAGTCAGAGGAGAATGGGCAGACTGGTTCGAGATGATAGAAAGGCAACAGTAACTCAAATAATGACTCGTTACAACCAAGGTATGCAGAATACCATCTCTGAATGCACAACATGTCGAAACTTTGTTCAGATGGGCTACAGCAGCAGAAGACCACATCAGGTGCCACTCCTGTCAGCTAAGAACAGGAAACTGAGGCTACAACTCACACAGCTCACCAAATTTGGACAATAGAAGATTGAAAAAACGTTGCCTGGTCTGATGAATCTCGATTTCAGCTGCAACATTCAGATGGTAGGGTCAGAATTTGGCGTAAACAACATGAAAGCATGGATCCATCCTTCCTTGTATCAATAGTTCAGGCTGGTGGTGTAATGGTGTGGGGGATATTTTCTTAACACACTTTGGGCCCCTTAGTACCAATTGAGCATCATTTTAAACGCCATGGCCTACCTGAGTATTGTTGCTGACCATGTCCATCCCTTTATGACTACCTTAATTTTTCTAAGTGAACAACATTGTAATTTAAAATATTTCTATTAAAACACATTAAAAATGAGAAAAAAGGATATTGCATGTTTCAAGGTATTTGACTGAAAAGGGATCAATATTGTATATATTCATATATGTGTGTATATAAAGTGTAAACAGAAAAAGAGGAATGCTGCCAGAACGAACAACAGCTCAGTGGTTTGTTCTATGGCTCTGTTACCACCTGGAATAGCTTTTTTTTGCCCATTTGTGCAATTCACAGAGGAAGTTTTCTGAAGTATATCAGTCTGATCCCACCTAACAAGGTCAGTCCAGCCCCAAAATACCAGGCTGCTCTCCTCTGAACAAGGCAAATGGCAACCCCAAACAACTGTTTTGACCTCCTTTTGGGCCTCGTCAGTGAAGTGCAGCCATATCTCTTTAAGCACTTGAGCAAGGAGTCCATGTCTGTTTTCCCCCATCATCCTTATTGAGAATTTCCCCCATGGTCATAATATAAAAAGTGTATACATGTGTGTGTGTGTTGTGTATATAGATAGATAGATAAGATAGATTAGATAGATAGATAGAATAGATAGACAGTATCCCACAAAAGTGAGTACACCCCTCGCATTTTTTGTAAATATTTTATTATATCTTTTCATATGACCAACACTGAAGAAATGACACTTTGCTACAATGTAAGTAGGTGAGTGTACAGCCTGTATAACAGTGTAAAATTGCTATTCCCTTAAAAATAACTCAACACACCAGCCCATTAATGTCTAAACCTGTTGGCAAACAAAAGGGAGTACACTCCTAAGTGGAAATGTACAAATTGGGCCCCAAAATGTCAATATTTTGTGTGGCCACCATTATTTTCCAGCACTCCTGCCTTAACCCTCTTGGGCATTGGAGTTCACCAGAGTTTCACAGGGTTGCTACTGGAGTCCTCTCTTCCACTCCTCCATCACAACATCACGGAGCTGGTGTATGGTAGAGACCTTGCATTCCCCCACCTTCCATTTGGGGATGACCCACAGATGCTCAATAGGGGTTTAGGGTCTGGAGATATGCTTGGCCAGTCCATCACCTTTACCCTCAGCTTCTTTAGCAAAGGCAGTGGTCGTCTTGGAGGTGTGTTTGGGGTCGTTTTCATGTTGGAATACAGCCCCTGCGTCCCAGGTCTACGAAGGGAGGAGATCATGCTCTGCTTCAGTATGTCACAGTAACATGTTGGCATTCATGGTTCCCTCAATGAACTGTAGCTGCCCAGTCTGGCAGCACTCATGCATCTTTAGAAGAGGCTTCCTTCTGGGACGACAGCCATGCAGACCAATTTGATGCAGTGTGCAGCATTATGGTCTGAAGCACTGACAGGCTGACCCAACACCCCTTCAACCTCTGCAGCAATGCTGGCAGCACTCCTTACGTCTATTTCCCAAAGACAATCTCTGGATATGACGCTGAACATGTGCACTCAATTACCTTTGGTCGACCATGGTGAGCCTGTTCTGAGTCGAACCAAACATCACTGAGCCTCTTTCATGTTTCACAGTAGGGAGGGTTTTCATTTCTTTGAAAGCTTCTTTTTTCCTTCTGTAAATATGGAGTTGCCGTTGTTGTGATTTGCTAAAAAGGTATACTTTTGTTTTTTCTGTTCAAAGGACATTCTCCCCTAAAGGACTGTGGTTTGTGAACAGGCATTTTGCAAACTCAAGTTGGGCTCTTTTGTATTTCTCTCTTAAAAGGCAAGGGTACCAGTGCTTTAAAATGCAAGGGTACTAATACTTTCGGCCCATCTGTATACATACACATAAATAAAAAAAAAAAAAAAAAATATATATATATATACTATATATATATATATACTGTATATATATATATATATATATATATATATATATATATATATATATTATTATATATCTTATATATATATATATAGTCTTGAATAATATAGTACTCACTGATTTGAAGTAAAACTTAACATTTTTGTAGTAAATCAATGTAAAAAATATCCCATGATGTTTCGGTGCCAACTAGCACGTTTATCAAATGGAATCAACAGTTGTAATGGAATATATCCGGGTATTGGAACACAACTACAGATATGTAGAATAGGTATAAATGTTATCACCTCTTAAATTGATATACACTGACCGCTAGATTTGGAGTTTTGTCCGGTAACGACCCGAAAAACTAACGCCAGCTTTTTTCTGGCCGCACCATAAAAATAACTCTGGGTATTGAGAGTCCACAGAAATGGCTGCGTTAGGCTCCAAAAAAGGAGCGTAGAGCAGATTTAACGCAGCTTCAACTCTCGATACCAGAGTTGCTTACCGCAAGCGGCCAGCCTAAAAGATCGTGCTCGTGGCACGATTTCCCCCATAGAAAACAATGGGCTGTTTGAGCTGAAAAAAACCCAAAACACCTGCAAAAAAGCCGCGTTCAGCTCCTAACGCAGCCCCATTGTTTGCTATGCGGTAACCCTTCCTACGTCTGCACTTAAACACTCTAACATGTACCCCGAGTCTAAACACCCCTAACCTTACACTTATTAACCCCCTAATCTGCCGCCCCCCGCTATCGCTGACCCCTACATATTATTATTAACCCCTAATCTGCCGCTCCATAAACCGCCGCTACTTACATTATCCCTATGTACCCCTATTCTGCTTCCTAACATCGCCGACCCCTATAATATATTTATTAACCCCTAATCTGCCCCCCACAACGTCGCCTCCACCTGCCTACCACTTATTACCCCCTAATCTGCCAAGCGGACCTGAGCGCTACTATAAATAAATTATTAACCCCTAATCCGCCTCACTAACCCTATAATAAATAGTATTAACCCCTAATCTGCCCTCCCTAAACATCGCCGACACCTAACCTTGAATTATTAGACCCCTAATCTGCCGACTGGAGCCTCACTGCTACTCTAATAAATGTATTAACCCCCTAAAGCTAAGTCTAACCCTAACACTAAACACCCCCCTAAGTTAAATATAATTTACATCTAACGAAATTAATTAACTCTTATTAAATAAATTATTCCTATTTAAAGATAAATACTTACCTGTAAAATAAATCCTAATATAGCTACAATATAAATTATAATTATATTATAGCTATTTTAGGATTTATATTTATTTTACAGGTAACTTTGTATTTATTTTAACCAGGTACAATAGCTATTAAATAGTTAAGAACTATTTAATAGCTAAAATAGTTAAAATAATTACAAAATTACCTGTAAAATAAATACTAACCTAAGTTACAATTAAACCTAACACTACACTATCAATAAATTAATTAAATAAACTACCTACAATTACCTACAATTAACCTAACACTACACTATCAATAAATTAATTAAATACAATTCCTACAAATAAATACAATTAAATAAACTAGCTAAAGTACAAAAAATAAAAAAGAACTAAGTTACAAAAAATAAAAAAATATTTACAAACATAAGAAAAATATTACAACAATTTTAAACTAATTACACCTACTCTAAGCCCCCTAATAAAATAACAAAGCCCCCCAAAATAAAAAATTGCCCTACCCTATTCTAAATTACTAAAGTTCAAAGCTCTTTAACCTTACCAGCCCTGAACAGGGCCCTTTGCGGGGCATGCCCCAAGAAGTTCAGCTCTTTTGCCTGTAAAAAAAAACATACAATATCCCCCCCCAACATTACAACCCACCACCCACATACCCCTAATCTAACCCAAACCCCCCTTAAATAAACCTAACACTAAGCCCCTGAAGATCTTCCTACCTTATCTTCACCCTGCCAGGTTCACCGATCCGTCCTGAAGAGCTCCTCCGATGTCCTGATCCAAGCCCAAGCGGGGGGCTGAAGAGGTCCATGATCCGGCTGAAGTCTTCATCCAAGAGGGAGCTGAAGAGGTCCATGATCCGGATGAAGTCTTCATCCAAGCGGGAGCTGAAGAGGTCCATGATCCGGATGAAGTCTTCTATCAACTGCATCTTCAATCTTCTTTCTTCCGGATCCATCTTGCAGACCTCCGTTGCGGAACATCTTCTTCTCCCGACGCCTACTAGCCGAATGACGGTTCCTTTAAGGGACGTCATCCAAGATGGCGTCCCTCGAATTCCGATTGGTTGATAGGATTCTATCAGCCAATCGGAATTAAGGTAGGAATA
Organism: Bombina bombina; assembly: GCF_027579735.1. NCBI lineage: Eukaryota > Metazoa > Chordata > Amphibia > Anura > Bombinatoridae > Bombina > Bombina bombina. The sequence continues at coordinate 302,774,916 of NC_069503.1, forward strand.
TTCTGATTGGCTGATGGAATCAGCCAATCAGAATCAAGTTCAATCCGATTGGCTGATCCAATCAGCCAATCAGATTGAGCTCGCATTCTATTGGCTGTTCCGATCAGCCAATAGAATGCGAGCTCAATCTGATTGGCTGATTGGATCAGCCAATCGGATTGAACTTGATTCTGATTGGCTGATTCCATCAGCCAATCAGAATATTCCTACCTTAATTCCGATTGGCTGATAGAATCCTATCAGCCAATCGGAATTCGAGGGACGCCATCTTGGATGACGTCCCTTAAAGGAACCGTCATTCGGCTAGTAGGCGTCGGGAGAAGAGGATGTTCCGCGTCGGAGGTCTGCAAGATGGATCCGGAAGAAAGAAGATTGAAGATGCAGTTGATAGAAGACTTCATCCGGATCATGGACCTCTTCAGCTCCCGCTTGGATGAAGACTTCAGCCGGATCATGGACCTCTTCATCCCCCCGCTTGGGCTTGGATCAGGACATCGGAGGAGCTCTTCAGGACGGATCGGTGAACCTGGAAGGGTGAAGATAAGGTAGGAAGATCTTCAGGGGCTTAGTGTTAGGTTTATTTAAGGGGGGTTTGGGTTAGATTAGGGGTATGTGGGTGGTGGGTTGTAATGTTGGGGGGGGGGTATTGTATGTTTTTTTTTACAGGCAAAAGAGCTGAACTTCTTGGGGCATGCCCCGCAAAGGGCCCTGTTCAGGCTGGTAAGGTTAAAGAGCTTTGAACTTTAGTAATTTAGAATAGGGTAGGGCATTTTTTTATTTTGGGGGCTTTGTTATTTTAGGGGGCTTAGAGTAGGTGTAATTAGTTTAAAATTGTTGTAATATTTTTCTTATGTTTGTAAATATTTTTTTATTTTTTGTACTTTAGATAGTTTATTTAATTGTATTTATTTGTAGGAATTGTATTTAATTAATTTATTGATAGTGTAGTGTTAGGTTAATTGTAGGTAATTGTAGGTAGTTTATTTAATTAATTTATTGATAGTGTAGTGTTAGGTTTAATTGTAACTTAGGTTAGCATTTATTTTACAGGTAATTTTGTAATTATTTTAACTATTTTAGCTATTAAATAGTTCTTAACTATTTAATAGCTATTGTACCTGGTTAAAATAAATACAAAGTTACCTGTAAAATAAATATAAATCCTAAAATAGCTATAATATAATTATAATTTATATTGTAGCTATATTAGGATTTATTTTACAGGTAAGTATTTATCTTTAAATAGGAATAATTTATTTAATAAGAGTTAATTAATTTCGTTAGATGTAAATTATATTTAACTTAGGGGGGTGTTAGTGTTAGGGTTAGACTTAGCTTTAGGGGTTAATACATTTATTAGAGTAGCGGTGAGCTCCAGTCGGCAGATTAGGGGTTAATAATTGAAGTTAGGTGTCGGCGATGTTAGGGAGGGCAGATTAGGGGTTAATAATATTTATTATAGGGTTAGTGAGGCGGATTAGGGGTTAATACTATTTATTATAGGGTTAGTGAGGCGGATTAGGGGTTAATAACTTTATTATAGTAGCGCTCAGGTCCGCTCAGGCAGATTAGGGGTTAATAGTGTAGGCAGGTGGATGCAGACGTTGAGGGGGCAGATTAGTGGGTTAATAAATATAATATAGGGGTCGGGGCGGTTGTTAGGGGGGCAGCAGATTAGGGGTACATAAGGATAACGTAGGTGGCGGCGCTTTTGCGGTTCGGCAGATTAGGGGTTAATAAGTGTAGGCAGATGGGAGGCAGACGTTGAGGGGGGGGGAGGGGCAGATTAGGGGGTTAATAAAAGTATATACAGGGGGTCGGCGGTGTTTGGGGGAGCAGATTAGGGGTACATAAGGATAACGTAGGTCGGCGGTCGGCAGATTAGGGGGTTAAAAAAAAATTATTTGAGTGTCGGCGATGTGGGGGGGACCTCCGGTTTTAGGGGTACATAGGTAGTTTATGGGTGTTAGTCGTACTTAGAGTACAGTAGTTAAGAGCTTTATAACCGGCGTTAGCCCAGAAAAGCTCTTAACTACGACTTTTTTTCCTGCGGCTGGAGTTTTGTCGTTAGATGTCTAACGCTTACTTCAGAAACGACTTTAAATACTGGAGTTAGAAAAATCCCATTGAAAAGATAGGATACGCTATTGACGTAAGGGGATCTGCAGTATGGAAAAGTCGTGGCTGAAAAGTGAGCGTTAGACCCTATTTGTGAGTGACTCCAAATACCGGGGCGGTAGCTAAAACCAGCGTTAGGAGCCTCTAACGCTGGTTTTTCACGGCTAACGCCAAACTCCAAATCTAGGGTCTGAGTATTTATGGAAGTGCAATCAAGTTTCTGAAGGAGAATGACTTTGCTAATAATAAAGTAGACCTTGTGGGCAAGCAAACTCTGTGGCATAATAGGAATTAGCCCAAAGAGATTTTTATAGTAGTGTAAAAGGAATTATGAGATTGCCAAAATTATTGGCTGATAGTAATAAAGATTTGCTGAGGGTTGCACTGTGATTGCTTAGATAATTTGTAAATCCTTCACTGGCTACCAATGTACCAGGCTGGATCGTGCTATGCTCAGCACATGGAGTAGAAGAGGCTCAAATGCGGAGGTGCAGAGCGGAAGGCAGATAGGTCTTTCAAGCATCCTGAGTGTAAACAGCGAATGGGGAGGAGTTTTTCCTTGCGGAGGTAATCTCCGGTTGCACAATACAGCTGTTGTTGACAGGCACTCCGGAGTGTAAACCAGCGAAAGCGGGAGGAGTTTTCCTTTGCGAGGTAATCTCCGATGCACAGAACAGCTGTTGATGACAGGCACGCTCCAACTTTTGTAATCCGCCTACTCTTTCCTCTTTGATGTCAAGTAACAATTTGCTCCAATCGTAAGTCGGAGTAGAGTACCTTGTGGAGATAGTTGTGTGAAGGGCTGCGAGCCGTAGCAGAGTCCCTCCGGAGGAGATTTACAGGAAACAATGTAGGGCAAGTTAGTTTAGAACTTAAAGACAACGCAACAAGTTTGAACAAAGTTGTGAACCACTTTAGGAGTTACTTCAGAGAAAAATTGACAGCAATAGATAGCGGTTAGCTATAGAAATTGTAATCCAAACTGGTTAAGCTCAGCAGGAGCAGCTGCTACTATTAACAGCAAACAAAATACTAAGCAAGGAGGTTTGGAAACGAGGTAGAGTTAATGAGTTGTGGGCAGGACTAAGAGTCATAGTGAGGAGAATTAAAGGTATATAACTCAGGCAAGCAGGGAACTCTGACATAACCCCCTCCCTCATGCATGCTGACCCACAGCTTGAGGTCTCGGACGATCAGGGTTTCTCGGATGAAAAAGCAAAATGAGCCTTGGTGCATCTACATTGGAGGCTGGTTCCCGATGAATCATCTTCTGAGGAATAATTCTTCCAGATGGACGAGATACTGCAACTCGGGACCACGGTATCTGGAATCGAGGAGGAATGAACCTCATAGACCTCCGAATCTGTGGTGGGTAACGGATGGTGGAAGAACAGGATCAGTTATTCTTGTTTCAGAGTAAGGTTTGATCAATGAGACCGTGGAAAGTCGGATGTACCTTAGGGTAGAGGGGTAGATCCAATGTAACAGCATTGGGCGTTGACTAGTACGGCTTATAACGGAAAGGACCTATGACCTATGTGCGGATTTTTTAGAGGGCACTTGGAGTCTCAAATTCTTTGTAGATAACCAGACCTTGTCCCCTACAGAATTACTTGGGGGAGTTCTTCTTTGCAATCATAATAACGTTTTGATTCACTTGTGCGTTTTAGATATTTTGTCTGATGAAACTGAAGTTATCCAACAGGCAGCCATTGCTCAATTTGTCAACCAGAGGAGAATCTTATGTTGAAGCTGGTTTTAAATGGAATGAGGGGTGGTAGCCGTAATTTGCGAAGAATGGTGACATCCTAGTGGAGGAATTAGTTAGGCTGTTATAGGCATATTCTGCCATGGGTAAAAAACTCATCCATTCCTGTTGTTGGTAGGAACAGAAACACCGGAGATATTCCCTTACCATGATTTAGCCGTTCAGTTTTGCCATTGGTTTGAGGATGGAAAGATGTGGCTGAAACAGTGGTCTACTTGTAAGAGGTCGCAAAGCTTGGTCCAAAAGGCATGAGGTAAACTGGGTGCCTCTGTCTGTGATTATTTTCGATGGTATGCCTGATGCTAGTTTCACTGATGTTATCAAGAAAAAGCTTAGCAGTCTCTGAAGAAGTAGGCAATTTATTCATAAGGAATGAAGTGTCCCATTTTGGTGAACATGGTATTTTGTCTTTGTGAGGAGGGTAATTCCACGATAAAATCCTGGATAGTTGTTCCCGAGGTTTTTTCAGAATTGGTAGGGGCAATAGGAGACCGTGAAGGTAGAACTTCTTTCTGTCTTAGCAGTTGCACATGTGATGCATGACTGCACGGTACTCTACGACAGACTGTTTCATATGGGGCCACCAGAAGGGTTCTTGAAAGCAGATCTATTGTGCGGCTTAATGCCAGATGGCCTGACATGGGGCTGTCATGGTGATATTTCAGTATCACAGGTCGGAGTGATAGCGGTATGTAGATCTTATCGTTATGGAGTAGATGCTGCCTTTTCTGTTAACTGGGAATAAGGCAGATCCTTATCTTGGCCGAGTGGAGGTTCTTTACGTCTGTGAGCAAATGTGAGGTGACGCAATGAAGCATTTACTAGGAATGATAGATGTTTGTATTTGATGTTTGTGAAGGTTTTGGTATGTATCCTTGACAAGGCATCAGCCTTGCTATTTCTACTGGGCAGGTCGGTAGATTATATGGAAATCGAATCTAGGCAAAAGAAAAGGACTTCCATCGGACCTGTCTTGATGATAAGGTTTTGTTGTTCTGTAAATAGTGGAGAACTTTTTATGGTCTGTGAATCATGGTTATGGAAATTTAGCGCCTTCTAAGAGGTGGTCTCCAGTTCTCGAGAGACCTACGGATAGCTAAGAGCTCCTTATCTCCAATGGAGTAGTTAATCTCTGCCTGGGTTCATTTATCTTTGAGAAAAAAGACACCGGATGTAACGGTTTCGGTAATGGATCCCTTTGGGATAAGGACTGCGCCAATGGCTGGAAGTCATAAGAGTCAACTTCGAGAACGTATTGGAGGTTGGCATCTGGGGAAACGTAAAATGGGAAAATGCTAAGGAGCCGCCTAATGTGTAGTAAGGCAGGGAAAAAAAGGATAAAATAACATAAAATAGAGATTTAAATAAAATACATAAAAATGTATTGGTAAAGGATATAATAAAATATGACTTAGAACATCCTAGCTTGAAGAGTATAGCAGGGATGTAAAATGGATTAAGATACAATGATCAAAAAAATTTACACTTAAAATTTAATACATATATAACACAGATAAAACTTGCAAATTGAACAATATTGAACAGAATGTTAATTGATAATGAAATAAGTGGAATTGGTATCAATGGATTCCCATACACAGGCTTGGTGTGAAACTGGTTAATGTCTAATAAAAGTTCATCAAGTGAGACCTGATACTGTCTATAAAGTCCATAAAAAGTTCATCAGTGTGTGATAAATCCTTTAGATAGTGGTGTAGAACCAAAAACAATTTAAAAAGTGCCTCGTGCTTGGTGACGTCCAAAAGAAAAAAGGAAAATATTATAATATTATAATAAAAATAAAAAAAAAACTTGAAAAATCTAAAATTCAGAAAATACAAAAAATACAAAATATATATTATATATATATATATATATATATATAAAAAGGGTGTATAAAAAAAATGTGGGGAAAGCTGTAAAAAAAAAGCTCCAAAAAAAACTCTAAAAAAAAAAAAAAATCTAAAAAATTCTGTGAAGATCTTAAATGTGAATAATGTGATTTTTCTTTCTTGTATTAAAAAAATAAGATAAGAAGCAGGTGAATAGAAATCCGGAGTTATCCTAAGAGATTTTTCACATTCATTATTTCTGAATACCTGTGATTAAAAATAATAACATAGTGCAATAAAGTTTACAATGTAACTTTACAATGTACTTAGTCTTGAAAAAGGCCCAGATATAGGGCCGAAACGCGTTGACACATATGGTGAGCTTCATTTCAGTATTTTGAGTTACATTGTAAACTTTATTGCACTATGTTATTATTTTATCCCACAAGTATTCAGAAAATAAATGGAATGTGAAAAATCTCTTAGGATAACTCCGGATTTCTATCACCTGCTTCTTATCTTATTTTTTAATACAAGAAAGAACCATCACATTATTCACATTTAAGGATCTCACAGAAATTTTTTAGATTTTTTTTTTATTTTACAGGTTTTTTTGGGATCTTTTTTACAGCTTTCCCACATTTTTTATACACCTTTTTATATATATATATATATTTTGTATTTTTTGTATTTTCTGTATTTTTATATTTTTCAAGTTGTTTTTTTATTTTGATTATAATATTATAATATTTTCCTTTTTTCTTTGGACGTCACCAAGCACGAGGCACATTTTATATTGTTTTTTTGGTTCTACACCACTATCTAAAGGATTATCACACACTGATGAACTTTTTATGGACTTTATAGACAGTATCAGGTCTCACTTGATAAACTTTTATTAGACATTAACAGTTTCAATCCAAGCTGTGTATGGGATCCATTGATTACCAATTCACTTATTTCATTATCTATTAACATTCTTTCAATATTGTTCAATTGCAAGTTTTATCTGTGTTATCTATGTATTAAATTTTAAAGTGTAAATTGGTTGATCATTGTATCTTATCCATTCCCCATTCCCCATTCCACAGTTCCCTGCTATACTCTTAAGCTAGGATGTTCTAAGTCATATTTATATATTTCCTTTACCAATACATTTTTATGTATTTTATTTAAATCTCTATTTATGTTATTTATCCTTTTTCCCTGCCTTACTACACATTAGGGCTCGCTTAGCATTTTTCATTAACGGTTATACCCCTAAGGCTCAGCTATGACCCTTTTATTCTGAGGAGCTATAGGGAATTTGCTAGCGCTGATAGATATCCCCTTAGTTTTAAACTGTAAAATGGGAGCAGTAAAGGAAACTGTTTTTTAAGAAGTTGATGGCAGTAGTAGCTTCTAAGGTCCAGGTAAAAGGTTTGGATAGACTGGTGAGTTGGTTGAGGGGTTTTGCTATTTTTGAAAAGCCCTTAAGTGAACTTACGGTAGTAGTTCGAGAATCCAAGGAATCTCTGCAGTTCCTTTTTGTTTGTAGGGCAGTGGCCAATCCATGACTGCCTCATCCTTTTTATGCTGCATTCCTTATTCCGTTAGGAGAAATGTCATAACCTAGAAAGGATATATTGGTACAATGGAAATGACATTTTTCGGGGTTTTGCATAGAGTTTGTGCAACCCGGAGTCTAGAAAGAACCCAGCGTACATTGTTTTAATGTGTTTCCTCCGGTGGTTTTGGAGTATACAAGGATGTCGTCGAGAGTAGACTACCAAACAAACATCAAGCAAGTCCCAGAAAATATCATTAATAAAATGTTGAAACATGGCAGGGGCGTTGCATAATCCAAACGGCATTACTAGGTATTCAAATAAATATAAAAAGAGAGAGAGATGCACTCAGCTGAGACAGAACAAAAGCTAGAAAAACTTCCGTGCCTGTTCATTTTTGGGGTGCCACTCAGGGTGCATACTCTTTTAGCACACTATGCCCCTTCACAGAGAAAAAATATCCTGTAGCATATCAGTCTGACCCTGCCCAATGACAGTCCAGCGCCGAAATACCAGGCAATTCTTCTCTGACCAAGAGAAAACAACAACCCCAGACGATCGTTTCGGCCTTTTGTGGGCCTCGTCAGTGAGGGTGCAGTCGCATCCCTCTAAGGCATGTGTGCAAGGAGTCCACGTCTGGTTTCCCCTTTTACTCTTAGGGAGACCCAAGAGCAATTTGCATAAATATAAAAAGAGAGAGAGATGCACTCAGCTGAGACAGAACAAAAGCTAGAAAAACTTCCGTGGCACTGTTCATTTTTGGGTGCCACTCAGGGTGCATACTCTTTTAGCACACTATGCCCTTCACAGAGAAAAAATATCCTGTAGCATATCAGTCTGACCCTGCCCAATGACAGTCCAGCGCCGAAATACCAGGGCAATTCTTCTCTGACCAAGAGAAAACAACAAACCCAGACGATCGTTTCGCCTTTTGTGGGCCTCGTCAGTGAGGTGCAGTCGCATCCTCTATGGGCATGTGTGCAAGGAGTCCACGTCTGGTTTCCCCCAACGAAGAGGCCGAAACGTACGTCTGGGGTTTGTTGTTTGTCTTGTTCAGAGAAGAATTGCCTGTATTTCGGTGCTGACTGTCATTGGGCAGGATCAGACTGATATGCTACAGGATATTTTTTCTCTGTGAAAAGGCATAGTGTGCAAAAAGCGACTGCACCCTGAGTGGCACTGGCCTTGTGGACAAGCACAGAAATTTTTCTAGCTATTGTTCTGTCTCAGTGAGTGCGTCTCTCTATTTTCTTGATTTTATGGTAAATTACTCTTAGGGTCTCCCTAAGAGTAAAAGGGGGGAAACCAGACGTTGACTCCTTGCACACATGCCATAGAGATATGCAACTGCACCTCACTGACGAGGCCCAAAAGAGGCCGAAACGTACGTCTGGGGTTTGTTGTTTGTCTTGTTCAGAGAAGGAAATTGCCTGGTATTTCGGGTGCTGGACTGTCATTGGCAGGATCAGACTGACATGCTACAGGATATTTTTCTCTGTGAAAAGGCATAGTGTGCAAAAAGAGACTGCACCCTGAGTGGCACTGGCCTTGTGGACAAGCACAGAAATTTTTCTAGCTATTGTTCTGTCTCAGTGAGTGCGTCTCTCTATTTTCTTGATTTTATGTAAATTACTCTTAGGTCTCCCTAAGAGTAAAAGGGGGAAACCAGACGTTGGGACTCCTTGCACACATGCCCTAGAGATATGCAACTGCACCTCACTGACGAGGCCCAAAAGAGGCCGAAACGTACGTCTGGGGTTTGTTGTTTGTCTTGTTCAGAGAAGAATTGCCTGGTATTTCGGTGCTGGACTGTCATTGGGCAGGATCAGACTGATATGCTACAGGATATTTTTTCTCTGTGAAAAGGCATAGTGTGCAAAAAGAGACTGCACCCTGAGTGGCACTGGCCTTGTGGACAGCACAGAAATTTTTCTAGCTTATTGTTCTGTCTCAGTGAGTGCTGTCTCCTCTATTTTCTTTGATTTTATGTAATTTACTCGTTAGGTCTCCCTAAGAGTAAAGGGGGGAAACCAGACGTGGACTCCTTGCACACATGCCTAGAGATATGCAACTGCACCTCACTGACGAGGCCCAAAAGAGGCCGAAACGTACGTCTGGGGTTTGTTGTTTGTCTTGTTCAGAGAAGAATTGCCTGGTATTTCGGTGCTGGACTGTCATTGGGCAGGATCAGACTGATATGCTACAGATATTTTTCTCTGTGAAAAGGGCATAGTGTGGCAAAAAGAGACTGCACCCTGAGTGGCACTGGCCTTGTGGACAAGCACAGAAATTTTTCTAGCTATTGTTCTGTCTCAGTGAGTGCGTCTCTCTATTTCTTGATTTTATTGTAAATTACTCTTAGGTCTCCCTAAGAGTAAAAAGGGGGAAACCAGACGTTGGACTCCTTGCACACATGCCCTAGAGATATGCAACTGCACCTCACTGACGAGGCCCAAAAAGAGGCCGAAACGTACGTCTGGGGTTTGTGGTTTTGTCTTGTTCAGAGAAGGAATTGCCGGGATTTTCGGTGCTGGACTGGTCATTGGGCAGGATCAGACTGACATGCTACAGGATATTTTTTCTCTGTGAAAAGGCATAGTGTGCAAAAAGAGACTGCACCCTGAGTGGCACTGGCCTTTGTGGACAAGCACAGAAATTTTTCTAGCTATTGTTTCTGTCTCAGTGAGTGCGTCTCTATATTTTCTTGATTTTATGTAAATTACGCTTAGGTCTCCCTAAGAGTAAAAGGGGGAAACCAGACGTTGGACTCCTTGCACACATGCCCTAGAGATATGCAACTGCACCTCACTGACGAGGCCAAAAGAGGCCGAAAACGTACGTCTGGGGTTTGTTGTTTGTCTTGTTCAGAGAAGAATTGCCTGGTATTTCGGTGCTGGACTGTCATTGGGCAGGATCAGACTGATATGCTACAGGATATTTTTTCTCTGTGAAAAGGCATAGTGTGCAAAAAGAGACTGCACCCTGAGTGGCACTGCCTTGTGGCCAAGCACAGAAATTTTTCTAGCTATTGTTCTGTCTCAGTGAGTGCGTCTCTCTATTTTCTTGATTTTATGTAAATTAGCTCTTAGGTCTCCCTAAGAGTAAAAGGGGGGGAAACCAGACGTTGGACTCCTTGCACAACATGCCCTAGAGATATGCAACTGCACCTCACTGACGAGGCCCAAAAGAGGCCGAAACGTACGTCTGGGGTTTGTTTGTTTGTCTTGTTCAGAGAAGAATTGCTGGTATTCGGTGCTGGACTGTCATTGGGCAGGATCAGAACTGATATGCTACAAGGATATTTTTTCTCTGGTGAAAAGGCATAGTGTGCAAAAAGAGACTGCACCCTGAGTGGCACTGGCCTTGTGGACAAGCACAGAAATTTTTCTAGCTATTGTTCTGTCTCAGTGAGTGCGTCTCTCTATTTTCTGTGATTTATGTAAATTACTCTTAGGTTCTCCCTAAGAGTAAAAGGGGGAAACCAGACGTTGACTCCTTGCACACATGCCCTAGAGATATGCAACTGCACTCACTGACGAGGCCCAAAGAGGCCAGAAACGTACGTCTGGGGGTTTGTTGTTTGTCTTGTTCAGAGAAGAATTGCCTGGTATTTTGTGCTGGACTGTCATTGGGCAGGATCAGACTGATATGCTACAGGATATTTTTTCTCTGTGAATGGGCATAGTGTGCAAAAAGAGACTGCAACCGCTGAGTGGCACTGGCCTTGGTTGACAAGCACAGAAATTTTTCTAGCTATTGTTCTGTCTCAGTGAGTGCGTCCTCTATTTTTTGATTTTATGTAAATTACTCTTAGGTCTCCCTAAGAGTAAAAGGGGGAAACCAGACGTTGGACTCCTTGCACACATGCCCTAGAGATATGCAACTGCACCTCACTGACGAGGCCCAAAAGAGGCCGAAACGTACGTCTGGGGTTTGTTGTTTGTGTCTGGTTCAGAGAAGAATTGCCTGGTATTTCGGTGCTGGACTGTCATTGGGCAGGATCAGACTGATATGCTACAGGATATTTTTTCTCTGTGAAAAGGCAAAGTGTGGCAAAAAGAGACTGCACCCTGAGTGGCACTGGCCTTGTGGACAAGCACAGAAATTTTTCTAGCTATTGTTCTGTCTCAGTGAGTGCGTCTCTCTTTTTTCTTGATTTTAGGTATCAAAATAACCCATACCTCGTCCGGAATGCAGTTAGCCCACTCATCGCCCTCGCATATGGCGAACAAGGTTTTAGGCACCTCTCAAATCAAGTTTAGAAAAAATGGTAGCTTCAGATAATCGTTCTATTAATTCCGGAGATCAGCGGTAGAGGATATTTAGGGCGCGATCCGATATAGATCGTAGTTTGCGGGCGCAAGCGAGGGAAACCGCGTTGCCCGCAGTTTCAGCTCGCAACTCGAGGCTATCCCATATACGGCGCCGTCAGATGCTAAAGTGCCGTAAGTCTGACAAACAGCGATGTCCAGAAATCTGCGCAAGTACAAATTTCTGGCGTCGCCAGTGACTTACGGCACGTTAGAAACCTGCCGGCACCTACAAAACCTGACTAAAGTCTAAATCACCCGCACTGTCTAACACGCCTCCCTACCATAGCCCGACACGTCTAACACGCCTCCCTAACATAGCCCGACATGTCTAACCCTCTATCCGCTATCCCCCCTCACTATCCTAACAATAAAATATGTATTAACCCCCTAAACCGCTGCTCCCAAACCCCACCGCAACCTAATAAAGTTATTAACCCCTAAACCGCCGCCAGCTATATTAAATCTATAACCCCTAAAGTGAGCCCCTACCCCCGCCAGCTATCTATTTTAAAATTATTAACCCCTAATTTAATCCCCCTACACCGCTGCCAGCTATATTAACTATATTAACCCTAATTATATTAGGGTTAATATAGTTAATATAATTATTATATTATATATATTAACTATATTAACCCTAATTATATAGGGTTAATATAGTTAATATCGTTATTATATATATATATATATATATATATATATATAATTAAGTATAACAACCCTATCTAACTCTAACGTCCCTAACTAAACTCTTATTAAAATAAACCTAATATTAATATTATTAATTAAAATATTCCTATTTAAATCCAAATACTTACCTATAAAATAAACCCTAAGATAGCTACAATATAATTAATAATTACATTATAGCTATGTTTAGGGTTTTATATTTATTTTACAGGTAAATTGTTAATTATTTTAACTAGGTATAATAGCTATTAAATAGTTATTAACTATTTAATAGCTACCTAGTTAAAATAATTAACCAATTACCTGTAAAATAAATCCTATCCTAAGTTACAAATACACCTGAACCAATCAGCCAATCGGATTGAACTTGAATCTGATTGGCTGATTCAATCAGCCAATTAGATTTTTCTACCTTAATTCCGATTGGGCTGATAGAATCCTATCAGCCAATCGGAATTCGACGGACGCCATCTTGGATGACGTCATTTAAAGGAACTTCATTCGTCTGGAAGTCGTCGTGCCGGATGGATGCTCCGCGGCGGTAGGAGCGAAGAAAGAAGATTGAAGATGCCGATTTGCTTGAAGACATCACCGATGGAAGAAGACTCTCTGCCGCTTGCTTGAAGACATACCCGCGGATGGAAGAAGACTTCACTGCCGCTTGCCGGAAGACATCGCCCGGATCGGATGAGGAGTTCGGCCCAGCTCGGTGAATACAAGGTAGGGAGTATCTTCAGGGGGGTAGTGTTAGGTTTATTTAAGGGGGGTTTGGGTTAGATTAGGGGTATGTGGGTGGTGGGTTGTAATGTTGGGGGGTGGTATTGTGTGTTTTTTTTTCAGGCAAAAGAGCAGTTTTCTTTGGGGCATGCCCCCACAAAAGGCCCTTTTAAGGGCTGGTAAGGTAAAAGAGCTTTGAACTTTTTTAATTTAGAATAAGGTAGGGAATTTTTTTATTTTGGGGGCTTTATTATTTTATTAGGGGGCTTAGAATAGGTGTAATTAGCTTAAAAATCTTGTAATCTTTTTTTATTTTTTGTAATTTAGTGTTTGTTTGTTTTTGTAATTTAGTTTAGTTTATTTAATTGTATTTTTAGATAGATATTTGTAGTTTATTTAATTTATTGATAGTGTAGGTGTATTTGTAACTTAGGTTAGGATTTATTTTACAGGTAATTGGGTAATTATTTTAACTAGGTAGCTATTAAATAGTTAATAACTATTTAATAGCTATTATACCTAGTTAAAATAATTAACATTTTACCTGTAAAATAAATATAAACCCTAAACATAGCTACAATGTAATTATTAATTACATTGTAGCTATCTTAGAGTTTATTTTATAGGTAAGTATTTAGATTTAAATTGGAATATTTTAGTTTATAATATGAATTAGATTTATTTAATAAGAATTTAGTTAGGGGTGTTAGGGTTAGATAGAGTTAATATAGTTTATATAAATACTATAGTAACTATATTAACTATATTAACCCTAATATAATTAGGGTTTAATATAGTTAATATGTATAATGTAATAACTATATTAACTATAATATACTTAGGGTTAATATAGATAATATAGCTGGCGGCGGGGTAGGTAGATTAAATAAGGGGATCACATTAGGGGATAGATCAGTTAGATGGTGGCGGTTTTAGGGGTTCACATTAGGGGATAGATCAGTTAGATGATGGCGGTTTTATGGGGCTCACAGTAGGGGGTTAGTTTATGTAGATGGCGGCGGTTTAAATACTTTATTAGGGATTGCGGCGGGGGATCGCGGTTGACAGGGAGATAGACATTGCGCGATGCGTTAGGTGTTAGGTTTTATTTAGCAGATTGCGGTTGACAGGGAGAAAGACATTGCGCATGCGTTAGGTGTTAGGTTTATTTAGCAGCCAGTTTAGGGAGTTACGGGCTCCAATAGTCAGCGTAAGGCTTCTTACGGCTGCTTTTTGTGGCGAGGTGAAAATGGAGTAAGATTTCTCCATTTTCGCCACGTAAGCCCTTACGCTGTATATTGGTATACCAAACTGCGCGGCTTTTGGTATACCTGCCTATGGCCCCAAAAAACTACTGGCGACGGCAGAAATATACGCGCGTAAATTCTAGGTTACGCCCTATATAGGATACCAAACCCGCGCAAATATTGGCGTCGCCGACTTTTGCAGGCGACGATTTTTATCGGATCGACCCCCTGTTTTTTTGTTCGTTTATTGAGCTCGGGGTAGTCAATTATGGGTCATAGCGTATCATCTTTGTTCTTGACGAAGAACATACCCGCTCCCTCGGGAGATGTTGAAGCTCTGATGAATCCTTTTCTTAGATTCTCCTCTAGGAACAACTTAAGATGTTCCAGTTCCGGTTGGTTTAATGGATAGACATGTCCAAACAGATAGTGGCTCCTGGTTGTAATTGAATCGGACAGCCGTAGGGGGGGTGTGGAGGAAGACTTTCTGCTTCAGTTTTACTAAAGACGTCTGCAAAAATCTTTGTATTGTTTGGGTAAAAATTGTTTATCTGGAAGAGATTGTAGCACAAAATGTTGAGGGAAGCAAGTATTACCACAGTATGGAGAGTTAAAACATACCTGTGATGAAGACCAGTTTATCGTGGGTTCATGTTGCTGCAGCCAAGTTATACCTAAAACCACTCAAAAATGAGGTGAATGTAAAACATCAAAAGAGATATATTCAGTTGTGACCTTTATCTGAAATAACCAACAATGGAACAGTGTGATGAGTGATTGGACTATTGCGGATCGTAGAACCATCAATAACGAATTACAAGAGGAGTTTACTTTAACACAAGTGGAATTTTATTAGAGGTAACAATTTCAGAATCAATGAAATTGCCAAACACTCCGGAGTCGATGATGGCTATCAGTATGCAGCCTTTTGTGATCCACTGCAAGAAGAGAGATAGTTTACAGTAAGTAACTTATCTGTATCATTTGAGATGAGTGAATAGAAGTAAACTTACGTTTCTTGTTCTTCTGCAAAATGGGACAATCATGGACAGTATGCAAGGATTTGCACAGTACATGCATTAAATTCTTAGTTTTTCTTCTGAAACTCTCACAGGGGTTAGGGGGGCCCTCTAATGACACCAATCTCCATCAGAATTGCTTGGGGTGCTGTTGTACGGTGTGGTGGAGTGGGAGGTTTGTAGCGGAACTCCTTGTGAAAGATTCTGAGTGATATCTTTCAGATTGTCTTTCTTCGTAGTCTCCTATCGATCTGGGTGAGACACTTTCATCAATAATTCCAGGGTTTTAGGCAACTCTATACGAGCTAGCTCATCCTTCAAATTCTCAGCCAAACCTAGGCGGAACTGGTTGCGTAGAGCTATAGGGTTCCATTAGGAGTCTGAAGCATACAATTTGAACTTGGTAATGTAGTCCACCACTGGTCTCTTGCCTTGTTTTAAGGTCTCTCATACTGGCTTCTGCAGTCACTTGAATATCCTTGTCCATGTACAACTCATCCATAGAGCTAAAGAAATCTTCAAGAGAGGATCCTCATGCTCACATAAATGGTCCGCCCAAACTCTGGGTTCTCCTTCTGAGGAACAAGATAGCGGTTAGTAACTTTTATTCTCTCTGTGGGGTAACTACGAGGTCTCAGGTTGAAGAGCAAGTGGCAGACATTTCTGAATAGCCTATACGTTTTCCTGTTCCCAGAGAACGTGTCGGGTAGGGAGACTTGTGGCTCAGATAAGGTGTCATGACTACCCTTGACAGCAATTGAATCCTTGATGATATCCCTCAGAGATTGATTCTCAATCTGTAATTCTCTGACCGCCTGAGCTATGTGGTCTACTTTCTGTGTTAAATTGTACACAACTTCTGGCAATATCTGCTGGTTCCATGCTTTGTCGGCTTAGTATTATGTAATGGAATATAACGGGGTATTGGAACACAACTACAGATATGTAGAATAGGTATAAATGTATCACCTCCTAAATTGATATACACTATGTATTTATGGAAGTGCAATCAAGTTTCTGGAAGGAGAATGACTTTGCTTATAATAAGTAGCCTTGTGGGCAAGCAAACTCTGTGGCTTAATAGGATTAGCCCAAAGAGATTTATAGTAGTGTAATAGGAATTCTGAGATTGCCAAATGATTGCTGATAGTAATATAGAACCGCTTAGGGTTGCACTGTGATCGCTTAGATAATTTGTAAAGCCTTCACTGGGCTACCAATGTACCAGCTGGATCATGCTATGCTCAGCACATGGAGTAGAAGAGGCTCAAATGCGAGGTGCAGAGCGGAAGGCAGTTAGACTTGCAAGTGTCCTGAGTGTAAACAGCGAATGGGGGGAGGAGTTTTTCCTTTGCGAGTAATCTCCGTTGCACAGCACAGCTGTTGATGACAGGCGCTCTGGAGTGTAAACAGTGAATGCGGAGGAGTTTTCCTTTGCGAGTAATCTCTGATGCATGGAACAGCTGTTGATGACAGGCAACGCTCCAACTTTTGTATTCCACTACTCTTCCTCTTTGATGTCAAGTAACAATTTGCTCCAATCGTAAGTCGTAGTAGAGTACCTTGTGGAGATAGTTGTGTGAAGGGCTGCGAGCCGCAGCAGAGTCCCTCTGGAGGAGATTTACAGGAAACAATGTAGCAAGTCAGTTTAAAACTTAAAGACATGCAACAAGTTTGGAACAAAGTTGCGAACCACTTTAGGAGTTACTTCAGAGAAAAAATACAGCAATAGATAGCGGTTAGCTATAGAAATTGTAATCCAAACAGGTTAAGCTCAGCAGGAGCAAGCTGCTACCATTAACAGCAAACAAAATACTAAGCAAGGAGGTTTGGAAACGAGGTAGATTTAATGAGTTGTGGGCAGGACTAGATGAGTCATAGTGAGGAGAATTAAAGGTACAAAACTCAGGCAAGCAGGAACTCTGACAACAGTTCATCAAGCAGATGGCATAGCCTAACATCCGGAAAGCGAGATAAAAACATGAGGACGCTGAAACCTTATATACCCTGCATCTAACTTAATTGATTGTTAGGAACAGTGCTTGTTTGCACGTCCGTACGTGCATCACATAGGCCCATGCCCCTTCCGGTGTGTGTAGCGACCTGTCATTAGTGCAACCAGCACCATCTTCAGTATAGACATCTTAGTCTGGGATTCAAGCTTAGCACATGGCTAATTAGCATCTCTGATGCTGTGTGTGACATAGGAGTTCAGGGAAGCATCTCTGTACAAAAAGCTGCAGCAATCATAAACAAATGTTAAAAAATACACTGTATGCAAGGGACACAATTAGAAAGGTATCAAAAATGTTGTTGTGCACATCAAGTTTGTAGACACAGTTTCAGGTTTGGAGGGTGCAAATGGTATTGTGTATAGTGCGGACCTGCACCACACGTAGAGGTTTGTTACATAGAGGTTGGATCAAGTAGGCCAATCAGGTTAGAGGGGAGACACATCAGGGTATGAGCATCCGAAAAGCAACACATTCAAAACAGTCACTCAAAAGACGATATTTGGACTGTAGACATCTGATTTCAGTGTTCATCCAATGATGGGACCCATAGTCCAATTGTATGTTGAGCCCTTAGGTTCCACTGTGTCCAGGATATATATCCATTTTGTCTCACGTTGGAGTAGAGCTCTGCCACGGTCTCCTCCCCTAGCTAGAGGTGGTATATGATCTATGATCATGGTTCTTAGGCTGGAGACCACTGTGCTTCTGCTGTGCGAAGTGGCGTGCCACTGGCTGATCAGAGGATCCCTTCTTGATAGCCTCCCTGATAGCGTGTCTATGGTTGGCCATCCTTTCACAAAAACGTTTTGCACCCACATTCCAACAATCGGTACAAAATGCAACATAGGGTGACATGTAGTAGCACATATGTTGTTTATACTCTGGACTGTCCATGTTCCCTGTTTTATGTAGGGAAAACCATCACAATGTTTCATGAAAGGATTTCCAACCATAGACACGCTATCAGGGAGGCTATCAAGAAGGGATCCTCTGATCAGCCAGTGGCACGACACTTCACACAGCAGAAGCACAGTGTCTCCAGCCTATGAACCATGATCATAGATCATATACCACCTCTAGCTAGAGGAGAAGTGTATTTTTTAACATTGTTTATGATTGCTGCAGCTTTTTGTACAGAAATGCTTCCCTGAACACCTACGTCACACAGAGCATCAGAGATGCTAATTAGTCATGTGCTAAGCTTGAATCCGGAATGAGATGTCTATACTGAAGACCGTGCTGGTTGCACCAATTGACAGGCCGCTACACACACCCGGAAGGGGCATGGCCTATGTGATGCGCGTACGGACGTGCAAACAAGTACTGTTCCGAACAATCAATTGAGTTAGATGCAGGGTATATAAGGCTGCAGCATCCTCATGTTTTTTTCTCGCTTTCCGGATGTCAGGCTATGCCATCTGCCTGATGAACTGTTGATCCATTTGATAAAGGTGCTAGTTTGCACCGAAACATCATGGGATATTTTTACATTGATTTACTACAATAAATATTAAGTTTTACTTCAAATCCAGTTAGTGCTAACTTATTCTAAGACTGTTTGTACCTTTGATCAGAACCCTGGTGGATATTTCTCAGTAACTGAGATTTGGAGTGCAGGCCCTTATTTGCTATAATATATATATATATATATATATATATATATATATATTATATATACATACACACACACATATTTAGACATATTTATATACATTGGAGCCCTTCCCACTCAAACAACTTTGCCATATATCATATCCCTTTTTGCCTTTTAAAACCCTTTTTAATTAATATTTAAATTATATATTTTATTTAAAAAGTATATATTATATATATGTGTATACTTTATTTCAATAATTTTTTTTGTGTTTTGAAAAACTTTTTTAACCCTTACAGTTAACTTAGGCCTAGATTTAGAGTTCGGCTGGTAAAAGGGCTGTTAACGCTCCGCGGGCTTTTTTCTGGCCGCACCATAAAATTAACTCTGGTATCGAGAGTTAAAACAAATGCTGCGTTAGGCTCCAAAAAAAGAGCGTAGGGCATTTTTACCGGCAAATGCAACTCTCGATACCAGAGTTGCTTACGGACGCGGCCAGCATCAAAAACGTGCTCGTGCACGATTCCCCCATAGGAAACAATGGGACTGTTTGAGCTGAAAAAAAACCTAACACCTGCAAAAAAGCAGCGTTCAGCTCCTAACGCAGCCCCATTGTTTTCCTATGGGGAAACACTTCCTACGTCTGCACCTAACACTCTAACATGTACCCCGAGTCCTAAGCACCCCTAACCTTACACTTATTAACCCCTAATCTGCCACTCCCGCTATCGCTGACCCCCTGCATTACACTTTTAACCCCTATATCTGCCGCTCCGTAAACCGCCGCAACCTACGTTATCCCTATGTACCCCTAATCTGCTGCCCTAACATCGCCGACCCCTATATTATATTTATTAACCCCTAATCTGCCCCCCACAACGTCGCCGACACCTACCTACACTTATTAACCCCTAATCTGCCGAGCGGACCTGAGCGGCTACTATAATAAAGTTATTAACCCCTAATCCGCCTCACTTACCCTATCATAAATAGTATTAACCCCTAATCTGCCCTCCCCTAACATCGCCGACACCTACCTTCAATTATTAACCCTAATCTTCCGATCGGAGCTCACCGCTATTCTAATAAATGTATTAATCCCTAAAGCTAAGTCTAACCCTAACACTAACACCCCCCTAAGTTAAATATAATTTACATCTAACGAAATAAATTAACTCTTATTAAATAAATTATTCCTATTTAAAGATAAATACTTACCTGTAAAATAAACCCTAATATAGCTACAATATAAATTATAATTATATTATAGCTATTTTAGGATTTATATTTATTTTACAGGCAACTTTGTAATTATTTTAACCAGGTACAATAGCTATTAAATAGTTAAGAACTATTTAATAGCTAAAATAGTTAAAATAATTACAAAATTACCTGTAAAATAAATCCTAACCTAAGTTATAATTAAACCTAACACTACCCTATCAATAAAATAATTAAATAAACTACCTACAATTACCTACAATTAACCTAACACTACACTATCAATAAATTAATTAAACACAATTCCTACCAATAAATACAATTAAATAAACTAGCTAAAGTACAAAAAATAAAAAAGAACTAAGTTACAGAAATAAAAAAATATTTACAAACATAAGAAATATATTACAACAATTTTAAACTAATTACACCTACTCTAAGCCCCCTAATAAAATAACAAAGCCCCCCAAAATAAAAATTCCCTACCCTATTCTAAATTAAAAAATTTACAAGCTCTTTTACCTTACCAGCCCTGAACAGGGCCCTTTGCGGGGCATGCCCCAAGAAGTTCAGCTCTTTTGCCTGTAAAAAAAAACATACAATACCCCCCCCCCAACATTACAACCCACCACCCACATACCCCTAATCTAACCCAAACCCCCCTTAAATAAACCTAACACTAAGCCCCTGAAGATCTTCCTACCTTGTCTTCACCATCCAGGTATCACCGATCCGTCCTGGCTCCAAGATCTTCATCCAACCCAAGCGGGGGTTGGCGATCCATAATCCGGTGCTGAAGAGGTCCAGAAGAGGCTCCAAAGTCTTCCTCCTATCCGGCAAGAAGAGGACATCCGGACCGGCAAACATCTTCATCCAAGCGGCATCTTCGATCTTCTTCCATCCGGTGCGGAGCGGGTCCATGTTGAAGCAGGCGACGCGGATCCATCCTCTTCTTCCGATGTCTCCCGACGAATGACGGTTCCTTTAAGGGACGTCATCCAAGATGGCGTCCCTCGAATTCCGATTGGCTGATAGGATTCTATCAGCCAATCGGAATTAAGGTAGGAATTTTCTGATTGGCTGATGGAATCAGCCAATCAGAATCAAGTTCAATCCGATTGGCTGATCCAATCAGCCAATCAGATTGAGCTCGCATTCTATTGGCTGTTCCGATCAGCCAATAGAATGCGAGCTCAATCTGATTGGCTGATCCAATCAGCCAATCGGATTGAACTTGATTCTGATTGGCTGATTCCATCAGCCAATCAGAAAATTCCTACCTTAATTCCGATTGGCTGATAGAATCCTATCAGCCAATCGGAATTCGAGGGACGCCATCTTGGATGACGTCCCTTAAAGGAACCGTCATTCGTCGGGAGACATCGGAAGAAGAGGATGGATCCGCGTCGCCTGCTTCAACATGGACCCGCTCCGCACCGGATGGAAGAAGAGTCGAAGATGCCGCTTGGATGAAGATGTTTGCCGGTCCGGATGTCCTCTTCTTGCCGGATAGGAGGAAGACTTTGGAGCCTCTTCTGGACCTCTTCAGCACCGGATTATGGATCGCCAACCCCCGCTTGGGTTGGATGAAGATCTTGGAGCCAAGACGGATCGGTGATACCTGGATGGTGAAGACAAGGTAGGAAGATCTTCAGGGGCTTAGTGTTTAGGTTTATTTAAGGGGGGTTTGGGTTAGATTAGGGGTATGTGGGTGGTGGGTTGTAATGTTGGGGGGGGGGTATTGTATGTTTTTTTTTACAGGCAAAAGAGCTGAACTTCTTGGGGCATGCCCCGCAAAGGGCCCTGTTCAGGGCTGGTAAGGTAAAAGAGCTTGTAAATTTTTTAATTTAGAATAGGGGTAGGGAATTTTTTATTTTGGGGGGCTTTGTTATTTTATTAGGGGGCTTAGAGTAGGTGTAATTAGTTTAAAATTGTTGTAATATATTTCTTATGTTTGTAAATATTTTTTTATTTTCTGTAACTTAGTTCTTTTTTATTTTTTGTACTTTAGCTAGTTTATTTAATTGTATTTATTGGTAGGAATTGTGTTTAATTAATTTATTGATAGTGTAGTGTTAGGTTAATTGTAGGTAATTGTAGGTGGTTTATTTAATTATTTTATTGATAGGGTAGTGTTAGGTTTAATTATAACTTAGGTTAGGATTTATTTTACAGGTAAATTTGTAATTATTTTAACTAGGTAGCTATTAAATAGTTCTTAACTATTTAATAGCTATTGTACCTGGTTAAAATAATTACAAAGTTGCCTGTAAAATAAATATAAATCCTAAAATAGCTACAATGTAATTATAATTTATATTGTAGCTATATTAGGATTTATTTTACAGGGTAAGTATTTATCTTTAAATAGGAATAATTTATTTAATAAGAGTTAATTTATTTCGTTAGATGTAAATTATATTTAATTTAGGGGGGTGTTAGTGTTAGGGTTAGACTTAGCTTTAGGGGTTAATACATTTATTAGAATAGCGGTGAGCTCCGATCGGAAGATTAGGGGTTAATAATTGAAGATAGGTGTCGGCGATGTTAGGGAGGGCAGATTAGGGGTTAATAATAATTATGATAGGGTTAGTGAGGCGGATTAGGGGTTAATAACTTTATTATAGTAGCGCTCAGGTCCGCTCGGCAGATTAGGGATTAATAAGTGTAGGTAGGTGTCGGCGACGTTGTGGGGGGGCAGATTAGGGTTAATAAATATAATATAGGGGTCGGCGATGTTAGGGGTAGCAGATTAGGGGTACATAGGGATAACGTAGGTGGCGGCGCTTTGCGGTCGGAAGATTAGGGGTTAATTATTTTAAGTAGCTGGCGGCGATGTTTTGGGGGGCAGATTAGGGGTTAATAAATGTAATATAGGGGTCGGCGGGGTTAGGGGCAGCAGATTAGGGGTACATAAGTATAACGTAGGTGGCGGTCGGCAGATTAGGGGTTAAAATTTTTAATCGAGTGTCGGTGATGTGGGGGGGAGCTCGGTTTAGGGGTACATAGGTAGTTTATGGGTGTTAGTGTACTTTAGGGTACAGTAGTTAAGAGCTTTATAAACCGGCGTTAGCCAGAAAGCTCTTAACTCCTGCTTTTTTCAGGCGGCTGGAATCTTGTCGTTAGAGCTCTAACGCTCACTGCAGAAACGACTCTAAATACCAGCGTTAGAAAGATCCCATTGAAAAGATAGGCTACGCAAATGGCGTAGGGGGATCTGCGGTATGGAAAAGTCGCGGCTGAAAAGTGAGCGTTAGACCCTTTAATCACTGACTCCAAATACCAGCGGGCGCCCAAAACCCTGCGTTAGGAGCCTCTAACGCTGGTTTGACGGCTACCGCCGAACTCTAAATCTAGGCCTTAATTTCTGAAGGTGCGCTAAATATTTTAGTGCAGTTTCGTCTTGTGCTCGAGTGCAACCTATAACTTTCAACTTGTAATACCAGCACAAATTAGCATGGTCGCGTTATCAGGTTAGAATGTTTTTACCATGGACTTGTAATATCAAAGTGGCACGCTAATGGTAGCGTGGTCAACAGAAACTTGTGGCATCATTAGTGTGCTACTTGTAATCTAGCCCATTATGGGCCAGATTACGAGTGGAGCACAAAATTGCGCTTTCACAATTTTACTTAAACAAATTTATATTTTAGTTTTAAACAGATTCATGCCCATTTAAGTGCTTTCAAATAAATCAAATTCTGTAGTCATTTATCAGAGCTTGTAGTAAAATGTCCTAAAGCTCCAAATGCATGCACAGCTCAAGTAATGTAATACATGAGAATGTGGCTTCTTATTGCTTGTTGTTTCATTAAAATCCCCTATCCTTTGGCTGCAAGCTTTGCTGATATTTATATATTTTTGTGCTTCTTAACTCCCTGCAAAACATAACCGTTCTTCTGTGTATAGTAGACTTGTGTGCGGCGGAAAAATTAGTTTTGGTTCGTTTCGGATAGATTCGAATTCGGATACATTCAAATGCATTCGTTTCGGATTAATTCGGATTCGAATAAATTCGTATTATTTAGATGTATTCGGTTCGGATTTGATTCATAAATTTGGAAGTTCGGTATGTGTTAGGTGGGATGTGCTGTGTATTAGACTAGTATTATGCACTGTAATATTAGGTGTAACCCATAGCAGAGTGATATAACCTTATATACTGTACAATATTAGTGTAATTGTGATTAGTCCATGGCCATCCGAATGTAACGAATAAATCCGAACTAATTCGGATTTATTTGTTAGTTTTGGTGCTACCGTAATTCAGAAATTCGAATCGATCTGAAGCTCCGAATTTCACACATTTTCCGATGTCTAGTGTATAGCCCTAGTGCGATAGCAAATCAGATGACTCCCAAAAAAAAGGATTTTTCAACACTTTAGAATTCTTACATGGATTTCTTCTTTTGCATGCTATGCGTGTAATTAACTGAAAGCCTCTGCTAGAAAAAGTTAATCAGCAAGTTGCTCAGTGATACTGCTCCAAAGCAGACCACTTTGTGTGATTATATATCTGTATTCCGCTACGTATTTCCCCAGAGTGGGGAGAAATACTACAGATTCCAGTAGCATTGCAGCTTCGTAATAACATAAGGTAATATGGTGCTATCTTCACTTGGATAGTTAAAGGGACATAATACTCATATGCTAAATCACTTGAAACTGATGCAGTATAACTGTAAAAAGCAGGACAGGAAAATATCACCTGAGCATCTCTATTTAAAAAAAGAAGATATTTTACCTCACAATCTCCTCAGCTCAGCAGAGTAAGTTCTGTGTAAAAAGTTATAATTCAGCTGCTGCCCAGCTGCAGGTAAAAAAAATAAAAAAATTAAGAAATGAACTGCAGCGAATCAGCATCAACAGTGCTGAGGTCATGAACTCTTTTACTGTGATCTCATGAGATTCGACTTAACTCTCATGAGATTTCATAGTAAACTTCTTTAAACTGAATAGGGAAATAACATTGAGAGTGCACGAGGCTCAATCCCTTAGCTGTCCCGGGACAGACATTATGGCCTAGATTTGGAGTTTTGTCGGTAAGGACCCGCGTAGCTAACGCCGGCTTTTTTCTGGCCGCACCATAAAAATAACTGGTATTGAGAGTCCACATAAAGGCTGCGTTAGGCTCCAAAAAAGGAGCGTAGAGCATTTTTAACGCAGCTTCAACTCTCAATACCAGAGTTGCTTACGCAAGCGGCCAGCCTCAAAAACGTGCTTGTGCACGATTCCCCCATAGAAAACAATGGGGCTGTTTGAGCTGAAAAAAAAACCTAACACCTGCAAAAAAGCCGCGTTCAGCTCTTAACGCAGCCCCATTGTTTGCTATGCGGAAACACCTCCTAAGTCTGCACCTAACACCCTAACATGTACCCCCGAGTCTAAACACCCCTAACCTTACACTTACTAACCCCTAATCTGCCGTCCCCGCTATCGCTGACACCTGCATTTTATTTTTAACCCCTAATCTGCCGCCTCCGTAAACCGCCGCTACTTACATTATCCTTATGTACCCCTAATCTGCTGCCCCTAACACCGTCGACCCCTATATTATATTTATTAACCCCTAATCTGCCCCCCACAACGTCGCCTCCACCTGCCTACACTTATTAACCCCTAATCTGCCGACCGGACCGCACCGCTATTATTATAAAGTTATTAACCCCTAATCCGCCTCACTATCCCTATAATAAATAGTATTAACCCCTAATCTGCCCTCCCTAACATCGCCGACACCTAACTTCAAACATTAACCCCTAATCTGCCGACCGGAGCTCACCCGCTATTCTAATAAATGTATTAACCCCTAAAGCTAAGTCTAACCCTAACACTAACACCCCCCTAAGTTAAATATAATTTTATTCTAACAAAATAAATGAACTCTTATTAAATAAATTATTCCTATTTAAAGCTAAATACTTACCTGTAAAATAAATCCTAATATAGCTACAATATAAATTATAATTACATTGTAGCTATTTTAGGATTAATATTTATTTTACAGGCAACTTTGTAATTATTTTTAACCAGGTACAATAGCTATTAAATAGTTAAGAACTATTTAATAGTTACCTAGTTAAAATAATTACAAAATTACCTGTAAAATAAATCCTAACCTAAGTTACAATTAAACCTAACACTATACTATCATTAAATTAATTAAATAAAATACCTACAATTACCTACAATTAAACCTAACACTACACTATCAATACATTAATTAAATACAATACCTACAAATAAATACATTTAAATAAACTAACTAAAGTACAAAAAATAAAAAAGAACTAAGTTACAAAAAATAAAAAAATATTTACAAACATAAGAAAAATATTACAACAATTTTAAACTAATTACACCTACTCTAAGCCCCCTAATAAAATAACAAAGCCCCCCAAAATAAAAAAATGCCCTACCCTATTCTAAATTACTAAAGTTCAAAGCTCTTTTACCTTACCAGCCCTGAACAGGGCCCTTTGCGGGGCATGCCCCAAGAAGTTTAGCTCTTTTGCCTGTAAAAAAAAACATACAATACCCCCCCCCAACATTACAACCCACCACCCACATACCCCTAATCTAACCCAACCCCCCTTAAATAAACCTAACACTAAGCCCCTGAAGATCTTCCTACCTTGTCTTCACCCTGCAGGTTCACCGATCGGTCCAGAAGAGCTCCTCCGATGTCCTGATCCAAGCCCAAGCCGGGGGCTGAAGAGGTCCATGATCCGGCTGAAGTCATCATCCAAGCGGGAGCTGAAGAGGTCCATGATCCGGCTGAAGTCTTCATCCAAGCGGGGCAGAAGAGGTCTTCCATCCGATTGAAGTCTTCATCCAAGCGGAGCGGAGCGGCAGGATCCTGAAGGCCTCCAACGCGGAACATCCATCCTGGCCGACGACTGAACGACGAATGACGGTTCCTTTAAATGACATCATCCAAGATGGCGTCCCTCGAATTCCAATTGGCTGATAGGATTCTATCAGCCAATCGGAATTAAGGTAGGAATATTCTGATTGGCTGATTCCATCGTAATTTCGTTATTTAATTTAGGGGGGGGTGTTAGTGTTAGGGTTAGACTTAGCTTTAGGGGTTAATACATTTATTAGAATAGCGGTGAGCTCAGGTCGGCAGATTAGGGGTTAATAATTGAAGTTAGGTGTCGGCGATGTTAGGGAGGGCAGATTAGGGGTTAATACTATTTATTATAGGGTTAGTGAGGCAGATTAGGGGTTAATAACTTTATTATAGTAGTGGTGCGGTCCGCTCGGCAGATTAGGGGTTAATAAGTGTAGGCAGGTGGAGGCGACATTGAGGGGGGGCAGATTAGGGGTTAATATATATAATATAGGGGTCGGCGGTGTTAGGGGCAGCAGATTAGGGGTACATAAGTATAACGTAGGTGGCGGCGCTTTGCGGTCGGCAGATTAGGGGTTAATTATTGTAGGTAGCTGGCTGCAACGTTGTGGGGGGCAGGTTAGGGGTTAATAAATATAATATAGGGGTTGGCGGTGTTAGGGGCAGCAGATTAGGGGTACATAAGTATAACGTAGGTGGCGGTCGGCAGATTAGGGGTTAAAAAATTTAATCGAGTGGCGGCGATGTGGGGGGACCTCGGTTTAGGGGTACATAGGTAGTTTATGGGTGTTAGTGTACTTTAGAGTACAGTAGTTAAGAGCTTTATGAACCGGCGTTAGCCCAGAAAGCTCTTAACTACTGACTTTTTTCCTGCGGCTGGAGTTTTGTCGTTAGATGTCTAACGCTCACTTCAGACACGACTCTAAATACCGGAGTTAGAAAAATCCCATTGAAAAGATAGGATACGCAATTGACGTAAGGGGATCTGCGGTATGGAAAAGTCGCGGCTGAAAAGTGAGCGTTAGACCCTATTTTGAGTGACTCCAAATACCGGAGGTAGCCTAAAACCAGCGTTAGGAGCCTCTAACGCTGGTTTTCACGGCTAACGCCAAACTCCAAATCTAGGCCACTGATTTGCTGCTTAGAAGTCCTTTACAATGGGATGTGGCTACTGAGGAACTTTTGAGGTAAAATATATTTCTTTTTTAAATAGAGATGTTCAGGTGATATTTTCTAGTCAGCCTTTTACAGCTATGCTGCATCACTTTCAAGTGTTTCAACATTTGGGTATCATGGTCCTATAATATTGTGTTTGTCCTTGAAAGACTGTGTTAGGGGAAGGATGGTAAAACGTTTTGACGGTGTGTACGCAAATCTGCAGAAAAAAATATCTTGTGTCAGTGGTATTTTTTTTTTTTTAAAAAAAGGGAAATAAAAAAGTTAAATATTTGTTAAAACACACATATATATGGCCAGATTATAATAGGTATTATTGAAAGTAAAAAGTTATCGCTCTTGCATTAACCCGATGCGCGCAAAAAGCCGAACTTACAGTATTGCACGCGCAAAAACCTATTCCCCGTAGAAGTCAATGAAGCAAGAAAAGTGACTACTTGAGTGCAAACCCGATCGCATACTCATGTGCGCTAACCTGAAATGAAAATATAAATATTTCACATTCCAATGTTCTACACATAGTAGGATATGTTCTGTTTCAAAAATACATATATATAAAGTATTTTGGTACAATATATATATATATATATATATATATTTTTATATATATATATGTATAGATATTTATATATATATATATATATATATATATGAATATCTTCTATGTGCAGAACATTGTAATGTAGATGCACTCTATAACACTTTATTAAATATGATTTTACGTTTTACTTAACTGCAAAGGGTTCCAATGGACTTATATATATATATATATATATATATATATATATATATATATATATATATATATATATATATATGTATATATATACAACACACAGAGAAAACCCAGCACTCACTTACAAGCTCTCAGCTAAGATTTAAAAGCAAAAATGGAAAGGTTAGTCACCGCATCTGGCCAAATGGGACAAGCTCAGGTACCACGTCAAGGTCCTTTCCAATACCTGAGACCCTAAAACAGCCACACAATGCAAGCTTTCAAATCTAAACAAACTGAAAACAAGGGAAGGGTGCACAGGAATATGTAACCACCCTAGACATATACAAAACACGGAAGGGAACTGCACTCTCATACCGGACCGGGTACACATCCCATGACCCTGCAACATGCTCAGCCCTGGGTGCCACTGGCACTCACAGGAAGCTGTGCTGTCCCCAGAGCCACAAGCAGTTAACCCCAGACAGGTCTGGGTGCAAGAACCATAGGGAAAATTACAAAACAAATTAATACAACACACAGAGAAAACCCAGCACTCACTTACAAGCTCTCAGCTAAGATTTAAAAGCAAAAATGGAAAGGTTAGTCACCGCATCTGGCCAAATGGGACAAGCTCAGGTACCACGTCAAGGTCCTTTCCAATACCTGAGACCCTAAAACAGCCACACAATGCAAGCTTTCAAATCTAAACAAACTGAAAACAAGGGAAGGGTGCACAGGAATATGTAACCACCCTAGACATATACAAAACACGGAAGGGAACTGCACTCTCATACCGGACCGGGTACACATCCCATGACCCTGCAACATGCTCAGCCCTGGGTGCCACTGGCACTCACAGGAAGCTGTGCTGTCCCCAGAGCCACAAGCAGTTAACCCCAGACAGGTCTGGGTGCAAGAACCATAGGGAAAATTACAAAACAAATTAATACAACACACAGAGAAAACCCAGCACTCACTTACAAGCTCTCAGCTAAGATTTAAAAGCAAAAATGGAAAGGTTAGTCACCGCATCTGGCCAAATGGGACAAGCTCAGGTACCACGTCAAGGTCCTTTCCAATACCTGAGACCCTAAAACAGCCACACAATGCAAGCTTTCAAATCTAAACAAACTGAAAACAAGGGAAGGGTGCACAGGAATATGTAACCACCCTAGACATATACAAAACACGGAAGGGAACTGCACTCTCATACCGGACCGGGTACACATCCCATGACCCTGCAACATGCTCAGCCCTGGGTGCCACTGGCACTCACAGGAAGCTGTGCTGTCCCCAGAGCCACAAGCAGTTAACCCCAGACAGGTCTGGGTGCAAGAACCATAGGGAAAATTACAAAACAAATTAATACAACACACAGAGAAAACCCAGCACTCAAGGTATGAGAGTGCAGTTCCCTTCCGTGTTTTGTATATGTCTAGGGTGGTTACATATTCCTGTGCACCCTTCCCTTGTTTTCAGTTTGTTTAGATTTGAAAGCTTGCATTGTGTGGCTGTTTTAGGGTCTCAGGTATTGGAAAGGACCTTGACGTGGTACCTGAGCTTGTCCCATTTGGCCAGATGCGGTGACTAACCTTTCCATTTTTGCTTTTAAATCTTAGCTGAGAGCTTGTAAGTGAGTGCTGGGTTTTCTCTGTGTGTTGTATTAATTTGTTTTGTAATTTTCCCTATGGTTCTTGCACCCAGACCTGTCTGGGGTTAACTGCTTGTGGCTCTGGGGACAGCACAGCTTCCTGTGAGTGCCAGTGGCACCCAGGGCTGAGCATGTTGCAGGGTCATGGGATGTGTACCCGGTCCGGTATGAGAGTGCAGTTCCCTTCCGTGTTTTGTATATGTATATATATATATATGTATACATATGAATTACATATAACTACATATGTACAAATATATAGACATTTATATATACATACATAGCCCTCTTAAGACATGTGTTTGTATCTCAATGTTAAAGCCCTTTACCTGACTTTTTTTTCTAACACTTAAGACCTCATATCTTTGAGCCATTATAACTTTTTTATGCAATAGATTTTAGAAATAATTGTTATTAGATGGTGTTATTATTACTGTACTTTGTTATGTACTTTTGATGTGTTTTGTGAGACTTTTTTGTTTCGCATAACAGTTAACCACAGCTTTGAGGACGTACTAACCCAACAAGCATTAACTTGAATTGTGCTCAAGTGATCACGTTTACTTTTAACTGGTGTGCATGCGCACAAACGTTTGCGCTCCACTCGGAATCAGGCCCTTAATGGGCACACAGCCCGGCTGATTTTACTGACCACCCGGCTAAAATTTAAACCAATCTTTAGTTAAAATTAGCTAATATTAACAGAAAATGTTAAAGTATTGCAAAGTATTACACAGCTCCCACCTGGCTACTTCATAATGCCACCCAACTGGCATGTTTTATGGCTCCTGGTATGCATTTTTTAACATCAGAGCGATCAGAACACAAATGACAAAACCATTCTCATGTCAGATAGGATATTTGAAAAGTCACCCAATTGTTGTATGGACAGCATCGAATACTGCAATCACAATCTGCCTGACCACAAATTATTGACTGAATACCTACAAGAAAATGGGCTCATCAAAATCATCAGTCAAAGGCACTTGATCACTGCTCAGCACTCGCAGATCAACCAATAACAAACTGTGTAAAAGATAAAAATATCGGCGTCTGATCTGTGCAGGTTCTTACTTGAAAAACAATATGGCGCTGCCCAGGCCAACAACGGTGATGGCCCTTTTTGATGAAGATTAAATCGTACCAAATAAATAAACTATACTGAACATGTCGTCAGCTTCAATTACATGTTTAACAAAACAAAAAACATATCTACAAGCAGAGGCGTAACTAGAAACCACAGGACCCAGGTGCAAGAATCTAAGAAGGGCCCCCCCGACCCCCCCACCCCCAAACACAGAAAAAATACAGAAAAAAATGAGAATCAGATTACATGTCTGCAAAAGGAGGTACCATGTGCCCACAGTCTGTGAGATGGTCTGACCTCCTATTACTGTATATAGTGACACTGTTTAACCCGCCAATACTGTATATAGTAAGTCAGTGACACAGTCTGTAATCTGCCAGTGAGATGGCTGGCCTGACCCTACCTGCCCAGTACTTTATAAAGCGACCACAGTAGTCTGTGACAAGGTACAGCCCCCCTGTACTGTATATAGTGGTACTGTATAGTGACACTGTTTACCCCCCGCCCCCCCCATGCTGTATTAACAAGGTCTGTAATTTGCTGACTCCACAAACATACACATACACATACATGCATAAATACACACACAGTCACACACAGTCACACACACATACACACATACATACACACACACACACACACACACACATAAACACCAATGGGTAAAACAGAAACACTAACCCCTGTAGTCAGAGACACTAGTGAAGCATTATGTCACACTCACTTGGTATCAGTGCAGGCAGTGGCACGTCAACGTTTATTTAAAAAAAAAAACATTTTGAAGCTGGGCCCCTGTACAGACAAGTAAGAACACTTGACCAGCAGAATGATGATGTGTGGTCTGGTCAGTTGTTGAGAGGGGCTTGGCAGGTGTTTTTTTGGTGGTTGGCATCCACTATAAGTTGTTAGCAGTACACTGTTGGAAAATAGAGTTTGAACATTATCAAGCCCAGCTGGTTTGTAACATTGTGATCCTTTTAATAAAAAAGGCTGATCCTGTTTTTTCTATAACTAATGAGAATTACTGATGCCACAATATTACAATAATAAAATGCTGTAACACATTTGAGCTTTTTTCTACACTGTTATGTCCACTATAGCTTAAATATTAGTTATAGGGACAGTATGCATTTAACTGCATGTAATAGACACCACTATAAAGAAGAATATGCACAGATACTGATATAAAAATACAATATAAAACCATTTAAAAAATGACTTAGAAGCTCCCGTTTTAGCACTGTTGATGAGGTTAAGCTGGGCCACCCACTGAAAGGTGCTCGGAAAGCAAGAAGAGCAGACCCCCCTCCCCCCCCTTCCCTGCATATGAAAAGACCCATTACACAACCAGGAGTCTGTAGACATCAGTATACATCTAAATCTTTGGGGCTTGGTCAGGAGTCTGAAAATCAGCACAATGCTATTTCAAAATAAGCAAAACTATAAATTGTTACAAAAACACTCTCTGATGGGCTATATAAATGGATTGTCTACAAAACATTTGTGTAAAGAAAAATCTAGTGTACAATGTCCGTTTAAAATGTATATAGCCATTGCCTGTAAAAATACTGGGTAACCTCTATAAAGGTGGCTAAATAAAACAAAAGGATTGTTGTGCTTGTGTGTACATTTGACTATACAGAAATATAGCTTAAGGGTACTACACAAGAAAAAAAAGTTGAAATCTTTAATCATAAGTTACAGTGAAGCCTTAACCTATTGCATCAAAGCTGAATGCTTAAACCAGTTAAGAAGATTAGACAAATCATCAGACACTTGGCAGTAATTCTTCTATGATAACTGGGTAGATATGTGTTTCACATGCACCAAGCTTTGCTGGCATGCTTTCTGACGCCAACTACATTAGGGTTCTGAGTTAACAAGTGTTTTTTTTCATTGTGCCTGTCTCTCACTCCCTTTTCCAGTTGCCTAA
This sequence comes from Bombina bombina, assembly GCF_027579735.1. Taxonomy (NCBI): domain Eukaryota; kingdom Metazoa; phylum Chordata; class Amphibia; order Anura; family Bombinatoridae; genus Bombina; species Bombina bombina. The sequence continues at coordinate 302,808,418 of NC_069503.1, forward strand.
CATTTAGAAAGTTCCCCCATCAAAACTTCCTTAAGCAGCCGTTAACTCCTTTTTTTAAATGTAGTATTTATTTTTTTGAAGCTCACCCATGGAGAATGCTTTGCTTTTGAAGGAAACCACAAAAATGTAATCACTACGGTATCTCCAGACTTTTATACCCGCACAAACACCTACAATGGTTCCCACATGTTTATACAGTAAAGATATTCAGACTATTGCCTCTTTTTAGCAAAGTAGGTTATTTTATCTAACTTAGGACTGATAAATGAAAGAATTAAAAATGTCTATATATATATATTGGGGAACGGGTAATAAATATATATTTATTATACACCCACATACATATATATTTGTATAGGATTATTATATATATATATATATATATATATATATATATAAAACTTCCATGTGTGTCTGCACTCACAATGCAATAGGGACATCAACCAGGGTGCCAAGTCAGGTATATCAATAATCCATTATAGAAGAGGACTGCACTCACTAGATTTGGTATATAAAATAAAAAATTTTATTAAGGTGACGTTTCGGGGTACGCAGACCTGGTACGCAGTGCCTGGTCTGAGGAAGGGGTCTGCGTACCCCGAAACGTCACCTTAATAAAATTTTTTATTTTATATACCAAATCCAGTGAGTGCAGTCCTTTTCTATAATGGATTATATATAAATATATATATATTTCTTTATTATTTTTTTTTTAAATAATAAAATAATAATAAAAAGTGAGCTTCAAAATGACAATACAGTTTAGCTTTGCATACTAGCTTCCTTGTTTTGCTAATGAGTAATAACTTTCGAACTCCAGAGAAACTGACATATAGTGCTATTTAGTTTTCAAGTACTGTGTGAGTATATATATTTATAAATGTTGTATATATATTTTTATATATATATATATATATATATATATATATATAGACTATATATATATACACACACATATATATAGGGGCAAGATAGAAACTACATATATATATTCTTTGTGTGTGTGTGTGGGTGTGTATGTGTGTGTGTATCAGTGTGTATGTGTGTGTGTGTATGTGTGTGTGTGTATATATACTGTATATATATATATATATATATATATATATATATATGTGTGTGTGTGTGTGTGTGTGTATCAGTGTGTATGTGTGTATGTATGTATGTATGTGTGTGTGTGTGTATATATACTATATATATATATATATATATATATATGTGCATGTGTGTGTGTGTGTGTGTTTGTATGTGTGTGTGTGTGTATCAGTGTGTATCAGTGTGTATGTGTGTGTGTGTGTATATATACTGTATATATATATATATATATATATATATATGTGTGTGTGTGTATGTGTGTGTGTGTTTGTATGTGTGTGTACAGGCTGCTGAGGGTTCTTGTTGTTAAGATGATGAGAAACTGAACTCTCTCTCTCAAAATTGCTTAAAGGGACAGTTTACTTGGAAAATATTATTGTTTCAAAAGATAGATAATCCCTTTATTACTTATTCCCCAATTGCACATAACCAACTCTGTGATTGCCATGTATCTAAGAATCTGCAGACTGCCCCCTTACATCAGTTTTTTTTTTTTTTACAAACTTGCATTTCTGACAGTTAGAACTGACTCATGCATAACTCCACAGTAGTGAGCACAATGTTATCTATATGGCACACTTGAACTAATACTGTCTTGGCTGTGAAAAGCTAATATAATGCACTGAGAATCAGCCTATGGGCCTACCTAGGTTTCTAGGTTTAGCCTTTTAACAAAGAATACTAATAGAATAAAGAAAATTTGATGACAAAAGTAAATTGGAAAGTTGTTTAAAATTACATGCCCTATCTGAATCATGAAAGTTTAATTTTGACTAGACTGTCCATTTAAATTAGTAACCTACAATTGCTCTCAAGTCGGCTATAGAAACTACAGAGGCAATTTCCAAAATATGAAGTGCTAGCTGCAGACCTGTCAGCTATTGAAAATATTTCATACTGTGAGTTAATTTTCTTATTTGATTACAACCCAAAAGGTACTGTAAGAATTACACTGTGCAAATCAGTAATTTGCATGAATCTTGTACTTTAAGATTACCTGAGGCTCTTCTTTCATATAGTTCAATTACAACCTATAATTTAATAACACAATCTATACTCATGTCTAATGTTTTTATAAGTATATAATCCTTTTGTCAGCCGTATAGAATCAGTCCAGGATTAGACCCAACTGCTAGAGTGATCATTTAAACACATGCTAGCACACTGAGAGGAAACCAGGACGTGACCCACTCGGCAAAGAAAAAACAGTTAGTATGCAGGAAAAGAAAACGGTATACTCACAGATGATGCAGGGTCACGGAACAGGTTCTGGATGAGATGAGGGAGCACAAGGTACAGAAAACAGGTTGAGGATGTTCTGTTTAGAGTGGTCAGGCAAAGCAGAGGTCAGTATCACTTTAAAGCAGGCAGAGGATGATCCGTTAGAATGGTCAGGCAAAGCAGAGGTCAGTATCACTTTAAAGCAGGCAGAGGATGATCCGTTAGAGTGGTCAGGCAAAGCAGAGGTCAGTATCACTTTAAAGCAGGCAGAGGATGATCCGTTAGAGTGGTCAGGCAAAGCAGAGGTCAGTATCACTTTAAAGCAGGCAGAGGATGATCCGTTAGAGTGGTCAGGCAAAGCAGAGGTCAGTATCACTTTAAAGCAGGCAGAGGATGATCCGTTAGAGTGGTCAGGCAAAGCAGAGGTCAGTATCACTTTAAAGCAGGCAGAGGATGATCCGTTAGAATGGTCAGGCAAAGCAGAGGTCAGTATCACTTTAAAGCAGGCAGAGGATGATCCGTTAGAGTGGTCAGGCAAAGCAGAGGTCAGTATCACTTTAAAGCAGGCATAGGATGATCCATTACAATGGTCAGGCAAAGCAGAGGTCAGTATCACTTTAAAGCAGGCAGAGGATGATCCGTTAGAGTGGTCAGGCAAAGCAGAGGTCAGTATCACTTTAAAGCAGGCAGAGGATGATCCGTTAGAGTGGTCAGGCAAAGCAGATGTGAGTATCACTTTAAAGCAGGCAGAGGATGATCCGTTAGAATGGTCAGGCAAAGCAGAGGTCAGTATCACTTTAAAGCAGGCAGAGGATGATCCGTTAGAGTGGTCAGGCAAAGCAGAGGTCAGTATCACTTTAAAGCAGGCAGAGGATGATCCATTACAATGGTCAGGCAAAGCAGATGTGAGTATCACTTTAAAGCAGGCAGAGGATGATCCGTTAGAATGGTCAGGCAAAGCAGAGGTCAGTATCACTTTAAAGCAGGCAGAGGATGATCTGTTAGAATGGTCAGGCAAAGCAGAGGTCAGTATCACTTTAAAGCAGGCAGAGGATGATCCGTTAGAGTGGTCAGGCAAAGCAGATGTGAGTATCACTTTAAAGCAGGCAGAGGATGATCCGTTAGAGTGGTCAGGCAAAGCAGAGGTCAGTATCACTTTAAAGCAGACAGAGGATGATCCGTTAGAGTGGTCAGGCAAAGCAGAGGTCAGTATCACTTTAAAGCAGGCAGAGGATGATCCGTTAGAGTGGTCAGGCAAAGCGGAGGTCAATATCACTTTAAAGCAGGCAGAGGATGATCCGTTAGAGTGGTCAGGCAAAGCAATGGTCAATGTCCCTTTAAGCAGGTTTAAGGATGTGGCAAAAGAAAGATCAGGCAAAGCCATGGTCAATGTCCCTTTAAGCAGGATTAAGGATGAGGCAATAGAGAGGTCAGGCAAAGCAATGGTCAAATGTCCCTTTACGCAGGTTTAAGGATGAGGCAATGGAGTGTTCAGGCAAAGCAATGGTCAATGTCCCTTTACGCAGGTTTAAGGATGAGGCAATAGAGAGGTCAGGCAAAGCAATGGTCAATGTCTCTTTAAGCAGGTTTAAGGATGAAGCAATAGAGTGGTCAGACAGGCAATGGTGAAATTATCCTTTAAAGCAGGTTAGAAGAGTAAACACTAACGGACCCAATAGAAGCAGGAAGCAGGCAACGCTATCCGACAAACGGGTACAGGAGAGAAGTCCCGCCGGAGATTTAAAGGCCAGTGACGTGTGGGGGTGTAACACAGTAAGGCCGCGTCACGTTACTAGGCAACGTGACGCAGTAGATGCAGAGAAAGATCCCAGAGTCGCGGCAACATGGCAATGATCGGGTCATGACACCTTTAGGCTAAAAGTATATATGTATATGTGTGTGCTGATGAGGAGAAATACAAATTCATACTGTGTGTGTATTGTAGGTGTACAGTTTTATAAGCTCTTTGTAAATAGAGGTTATCTGCACATTGTGACCTCACTGTGATGCTGTGAGAATAGTACAGTATTGTGTAACATGATTTGAGGCTCAGCAGATAGCGGATATAGACCAGAGGTTGATCACAATCTGTTATTTGATCATTATCAGCAAGTTTCATAATCTGCTATTTCATTGGTTTATCAGTAACATTTTAAACTATCCTTTAGATATAAAAAATTGTGCTATTCTTAAAGGGACAGTCTACACCTTAGTCATCTTAAAGCTTTACTTTAGATTAAGCTGCAAATAGCCTCCTGCACCCTTTCTATATCATGCAGCAGTAACAGTAAAAAGTTATTTTAAAATAAATATTGTTTCAGGTCACATTGAAATGGCTGCCAAGCTTCACCCACTGGTTAGGTTACATCACAATCTGGGCTGCATTAAAGGCCTCATTAGTTACAAAAGGCTCACGGCTCACTAATTGGATTCAACAGACTGGCAATGCTATTCAGCAGAATGCGTAGATGCAGCACAGATCGTTATGTCATCAGTGGGCAGAGCTTGGCAGCCATTTCAAAGATTTTTATGACAATTTTTTTCAAAATTTACTTTAATTTCCCTGACCCCTGTATCATGTGACTGCCATCAGCAAATCATATATTCGTATCTGGATAGCTTGTAAACTCTTGCACATGCTCGTTAGGAGCTGGGGTCTAATTTTGGCCAGATTACTAGTAGAACGCTATTGTTTCCACGCAAGCGATATTGAGTTTTTGTGTTTGCGCGCAAGTTAAATTAATGCTTGTATTACAAGTTGAAAGTAAACGCGATTGCTTGAGCGCAATTGAGGTTAATGCTTATCGGCTTTGTGCATCCTCAGAGCTCTGGTTAAATGTTTCACAAAACAAAAAAGTGTCACAAAACACATCACAAATACATTACACGATACAGTTACACTCATAATAACACTATCTAATAAAAATTATTTTAAAAAATATTGCACAAAAAAAAATGATAAGGAATTTAAGAGATTTCAGGTGTTAGGATTTAACATAGACATACATACATATACATGTCTAAATATGTATATTTATATATTTATGTATTTATATGTGTATATATGTATTTACAGACATATACACATATAAACACAAAAATAAATATGTACACAATCACATATATAGACATATATGCATATATATATATATATATATATATATATATATATATATATATATATATATATATATATATATATATAAGTGCATAGGAGCCCTTTGCTGTCAAGTAGATGAAAACATGAAAAAACATATTTATGCAATATTCATTTTTAAAAAAGTGTTATACTGTGTATTTACTGTAAATATTTCATATTCCAATGTTCTGCACATAGAAGAATATGATCTATGTATTTATAAAAATATATTACAATATATATCTGTATATATCAAGATCTATATATAAGCATGTGTATATATATATATATATATATATATATATACATATATTTATACTGTATATATAGGTATAGATGTATATTGTACAACATTTGCATCAGATAATAACTTTTTACTTTCAACTTGTAATACGAACCAAACCCGACGCACGCAAAAGTTTACTTCTAGCGCAGTTAGCGTGAGTGAAAGCTCTTAATAGCGCTCCACTCTTAATCTGGCCCAAAGTTTGCACAAGAAAAATTGTACAACATTTTATAATGTAAGGAAATTTGATTTTTATAACTTGCATGACTATTTGAATAAAGAAATTTTACTTTTGGGTTTATTTTTCCTTTAGTTTTCAATTGGAAAATGCTGCACAGTATACAATATGTGTGTGGTAGAATAGCATTTATTTAATAAACATGTATTGCAATAAATGTATGTGTGTTCCATGGCTATCTTATTAGCCATCTTTATGATTCACCTTCATAACATAACGTTGTTATGTGTTTTACAAACAAAGTCTGTAACACACCCTTATATTTAATATCTTGTATCTTGTTGGAATCAGATTATGACACAGCTTCAGAGGACAGGCGTTAATGAGTATAAATATTACCAAGTTAAATTAGGACACAGTGTTGACAGAAATAAACAACGTTCTATTTTGTTTTCTCGCTGTTGGTGTTTCATAAAGCCCCAAGCCCAGTCCTAGCATGTTAGTGAAAATTATTTATGCTTTAGTGCAGCTCAAAATATATTTAAAATTAGTCTTTACTACTTTGCTGCATTAAAATTAGAGGCTTTAAAGGGATTCTAAACCCAATATTTTTCTTTCATGATTCAGATAGGGCATGCAATTTTAAGCAACTTTTCTAGGAGCTGGACCATTTTAGGTTCAGCACCTGGGTTAAGCTTGCTGATTGGTGGCTAAATGATAGCCACCAATCAGCAAGCACATTATTTAGTCCACACTACAGAACCTAATTTTGAAAATCTTTAGCTAATGAAAAATTTCTAGCTACTAAAACTGCCCTAATCCATTTTTGAGATCAGACAAAACAAGAAAGAGCTGGATCTAAGATATCATAGAGTCTGCAAATAAGTTAACGTTAAAGAGATTGTTTGCAAACAAAACTTGAAATGAAATATACAAATATAAATTGATTGATTTAAAGGGGCATTGAAATAAAAAATCAACTTTAGTGGTTTCAGATGCACTTTAAAGAGACTGCTTATCCACCTCTTAATAGCCTCAGGGGAAGGGGGAACCTGGTCAGCTCTGAAAAGTACCTTCCGCCAGGTTGACGACACGTGGCTAACTCTGCTACATGTGTGCCCCTAATTTTATTTAGCAGATAACAACTGCAAAACAATGCATGGTATACTAACATAATGACCATGGCTAGCCTTGTCTTCTCATCCAAATAAATTAAGTGGTGGGTGGAGTTTGGCTATTTAAAAACATTAACATCAAACAAGGTGTAAATTTGTTTTAAAATGTTAACACTTGGCTTATATTCTAAAGGAAAACAACATAAATGTTTTCTAATTAGAAGGTGTTTCCTGTCCCTTTAATGGACCATTAAACTTGACATTTCAACAATGCATAAAATGTTCCATTATTGCAAGTGAAACATTATTGCAATATACATTCATCATTTATTTTGCTGCCTTTTGCTATAAAATACATCTAAAAATTGTGCTTGTTTGACTTTCTCCGACGGAGGTTTGGGTTAATACTTTTAGGCAATTTATGCAAGCTTTTGATTACTTTCCCTCCCTCTCTAAGCTTCTATTGTGTCACATGCTTTTAAAAGGTGGATTATCAGTTTTGCATCAACAATCACGATAGGCAAATCATTCTTTGCAATAGTAACCTAGCTGAATCATTATGGTAATACAAGAGTGCAGGTTACCCCAGTCTGCACATGTTCAAACAGAGTTTGTGCTATATCTGAATATTAGTTTGTGATTGGTTAGCAGGGATTCTTTTGTTCTGGGAAACAGGGAAATCAGTGAAAATAATAAATATTAAACAATATACTAATTTGGCAAAATAAACCTGCAGTTTTCATTGCAAAATTATTTGTATACATGAAGGTTTATAATAATGTAGTTTACAATTTGTGTTTCATGTCCCTTTAACATTTTAACACTCTTATCAAATACTTATCAAACAGAGAATACAGCGATAAAACCTAAATAGGCGCATCTAATACTGTCAACAAGTCCTAACCAATGTGGGTGGCATTTTTCAAAACTTTCAAGTTAATGAAAGTGCAAGTTCCTCCCAGAAACTCATAGGTAAATTAAATAGAATTGGAAACTGTACAATAAAAAAAGATACATAAAAAAAGATAAAAAAGTAAATATGTTAATAATTTGTTTCTCTTCACTCAGGAAATATTTATAATTTATAACATTTCACCAAAAGAAATCTACAAAGTGTCTTTAAATGGCATTTGAGTTTTATTAAAATATTATTTTCACACTATTTTGCTACATTTTCATAGAATAAACAGTAGATATTACAACCAGCATTCCTTTAAAATAACAATAAAACAATAGTTTAATAACATCTACAAGTATATAGAAGTGAGTACACCCCTGTGCAATATCACTTAAAGGAGCAGTAAATACAGTAGATTTATTTGCATAATGAACAAATGCATGATAACAAGACTATACAATGCTAAAACAGTACAAAAAGTATCTATCTGAGAGTATAGGAGGGAGCGGTCAGCACATTCTAAAATGATAGGTCTCTGCAACCAATCCAATGTAATCAATATAAAAAAAGAAAGAAAATGTGCTAAAAAGCTATATAAAAAGCAATATATAAAAGAAAGCTCCATATATGGAATAAAATAAAATAGAATACAAAGCGATTCTAATTGCAGGAAGTGCTAAAAAAATATATTTTATATATAAAATGTTGACACAAAATATCACATCTAATTAGATGTGAAACAGTAAATAAAATATTCCACCAGTGGAAATAAAAACGAAGATGAAATGAGATAATAAAGAGTATCAATACATTATATTAATACACATAATTACACACTGCTAAAAAAAATCTCAAATTTAAATATTCTACTAAACATATATTGCTCACAAACTATCGGTTAGATTACGAGTTGTGCGTTAGGTTTAAAAAGCAGCGTTAAGAGGTCCTAACGCTGCTTTTTAACGCTCGCTGGTATTACGAGTCTTGCAGGTACAGGTGTACCGCTCACTTTTTTGGCCAGACTTGGAAATACCGCAAATCCACTTACGTAAATTGCGTATCCTCTTTTTTCAATGGGACTTGCATAGCGCCGGTATTACGAGTCTGACAAAAAGTGAGCGGTACACCCTCTCCTGTCAAGACTGGTACCAGAGTTTTACACTACAACGCCGTAGCATAAAACTCTTAACTAAAGTGCTAAAAAGTACACTAACACCCATGAACTACATATTAACCCCTAAACTGAGGCCATCCCGCATCGCAAACACTAAAACAATTTTTTTAACCCCTAATCTGCCGAACCGGACATCGCCACCACTATAATAAACATATTAACCCCTAAACCTCCACACTCCCGCCTCGCAAACATTAGTTAAACATTATTAACCCCTAATCTGCCGTCCCTAACATCGCCTACACCTACCTACATTTATTAACCCCTAATCTGCCGCCCCCAACGTCGCCGCCACTATACTAAACTTATTAACCCCTAAATCTAAGTCTATCCCTAACCCTAACACCCCCTAATTTAAATATAATAAAAATAAATCTAAATAAAAATTACTATCATTAACAAACTAATTCCTATTTAAAACTAAATACTTACCTATAAAATAAACCCTAAGCTAGCTACAATATAACTAATAGTTACATTGCAGCTAGCTTAGGGTTTATTTTTATTTTACAGGCAAGTTTGTATTTATTTTAACTAGGTAGAATAGTTATTAACTAGTTATTAACTATTTAATAACTACCTAGCTAAAATAAATACAAAGTTACCTGTAAAATAAAACCTAACCTAAGTTACAATTACACCTAACACTACACTATAATTAAATTATTTCCCTAAATTAAATACAATTAAATTAAATCATCTAAAGTACAAAAAAACAAACACTAAGTTAAAGAAAATAATAAACAAATTACAAGATTTTTAAACTAATTACACCTAATCTAATCCCCCTAACAAAATAAAAAAAGCCCCCTAACAAAATAAAAAAAAACCCTACCCTACACTAAATTACAAATAGCCCTTAAAAGGGCCTTTTGCGGGGCATTGCCCCAAAGTAATCAGCTCTTTTACCTGTAAAAAAAATTACAAATCCCCCCCAACATTAAAACCCACCACCCACACAATCAACCCTACTCTAAAACCCCCCCAATACCCCCTTAAAAAAACCTAACACTAACTTCTTGAAGATCACCTTACCGGGAGAAGTCTTCATTCAACCGGGCTGAAGTCCTCAATGAAGCCGGGAGAAGTCTTCATCCAAGCCGGGGCGAAGTGGTCCTCCAGACGGGCAGAAGTCTTCATCCAGACGGCATCTTCTATCTTCATCCATCCGGCGCGGAGCAGGTCCATCTTCAAGACATCCGACGTGGAGCACCCTCTTCATCCGATGGCTAAGACTGAATGAAGGTTCCTTTAAATGACTTCATCCAAGATGGCGTCCCTTCAATTCCGATTGGCTGATAGAATTCTATCAGCCAATCGGAATTAAGGTAGAAAAAATCCTATTGGCTGATGCAATCAGCCAATAGGATTGAGGTTGCATTCTATTGGCTGATAGCCAATGGAACAGCCAATAGAATGCCAGCTCAATCCTATTGGCTGATTGCATCAGTCAATAGGATTGAACTTTAATCCTATTGGCTGATTGCATCAGCCAATAGGATTTTTTCTACCTTAATTCCGATTGGCTGATAGAATTCTATCAGCCAATCGGAATTGAAGGGACGCCATCTTGGATGATGTCATTTAAAGGAACCTTCATTCAGTCTTAGCCGTCGGATGAAGAGGGTGCTCCACGTCGGATGTCTTGAAGATGGACCCGCTCCGCGCTTGATGGATGAAGATAGAAGATGCCGTCTGGATGAAGACTTCTGCCCGTCTGGAGGACCACTTCGCCCCGGCTTCGATGAAGACTTCTCCCGGCTTCGTTGAGGACTTCAGCCCGGTTGAATGAAGACTTCTTCCGGTAAGGTGATCTTCAAGGGGTTAGTGTTAGGTTTTTTTAATGGGGTATTGGGTGGGTTTTAAAGTAGGGTTGATTGTGTGGGTGGTGGGTTTTAATGTTGGGGGGGATTTGTAATTTTTTTTACAGGTAAAAGAGCTGATTACTTTGGGGCAATGCCCCGCAAAAGGCCCTTTTAAGGGCTATTTGTAATTTAGTGTAGGGTAGGGTTTTTTTTATTTTGTTAGGGGGCTTTTTTATTTTGTTAGGGGGATTAGATTAGGTGTAATTAGTTTAAAAATCTTGTAATTTGTTTATTATTTTCTGTAATTTAGTGTTTGTTTGTTTTTTGTACTTTAGATAATTTAATTTAATTGTATTTAATTGTATTTAATTTAGGGAAATAATTTAATTATAGTGTAGTGTTAGGTGTAATTGTAACTTAGGTTAGGTTTTATTTTATAGGTAACTTTGTATTTATTTTAACTAGTTCTACCTAGTTAAAATAAATACAAACTTGCCTGTAAAATAAATATAAACCCTAAGCTAGCTACAATGTAACTATTAGTTATATTGTAGCTAGCTTAGGGTTTATTTTATAGGTATTTAGTTTTAAATAGGAATAGGAATTTTTATTTAGATTTCTTTTAATTATATTTAAGTTAGGGGGTGTTAGGTTTAGGGTAAGACTTAGGTTTAGGGGTTAATACATTTAGTATAGTGGTGGCGACGTTGGGGGTGGCAGATTAGGGGTTAATAAAATGTAATGTTTGCAAGGCGGGAGTGCAGCGGTTTAGGGGTTAATATGTTTATTATAGTGGCGGCGATGTTGGGGGCGGCAGATTAGGGATTAATAAGTGTAGGTAGGTGGCGGCGACATTGGGGGCGGCAGAGTAGGGGTTAATAAATATAATGTAGGGTTCGGCGATGTTGGGGGCAGCAGATTAGGGGTTCATAAGTATAATGTAGGTGGCGGCGGTGTCCGGAGCGGCAGATTAGGGGTTAATAATTATAATGTAGGTGTCGGCGATGTTGGGGGCAGCAGATTAGGGGCTAATAAGTGTAAGATTAGGGGTGTTTAGACTCGGGGTTCATATTAGGGTGTTAGGTGTAGACATAAAATGTATTTCCCCATAGGAATCAATGGGGCTGCGTTAAGGAGCTTTACGCTGCTTTTTTGCAGGTCTTAGACTTTTTTTCAGCCGGCTCTCCCCATTGATTCCTATGGGGAAATTGTGCATGAGCACGTTACACCAGCTCACCGCTAACGTAAGCAGCGCTGGTATTGGAGTGCGGTAATGAACAAAATTTTGCTCAATGCTCACTTCTTGTCTGGTTTGTAAAAACCCGTTATACCAGCGCTGTAGTGAGCGGTGAGCATAAACTGCTCGTTAGCACCGCATCGCCTCTAACGCAAAACTCATAATCTAGGTGTATGTATCTAAAAAGTCCACAGCCAGTAATAAAGATAATCAGTCCGCTCTTTAGTAAGGAGCTCGTAGATAGATTATAGCTTTCTTTTAAATCCTAAGAGGGTATGTTGGCTCCGGAGGGGTTAAGAAAACATAAGTCACTATAGTGAGATATCCATTGAATATATGTTAAAACACGTTGATCCGTACCTTGAAATCTTTTGGTGAGGGGTCGTCTGGTATACTCCACCACTTTACCTTATTTGGAAGATGTGGCAGTACTCGGTTTGCGTTAGTATCCTTTCAGCGTTCGTCCCTCTCACTATCTCAGCTGAATGCAGTCTTTTGCGATTTCCTTCACGCTCTGCACGGTCACCTGGGTTCAGGTCTCCAATCAGGAGCTTGCACTTTAGCGTGATTTTCAAAACTCACAAATGACTTGTTTCTTTTTTCAGGGTCCACAAAACATCCAAATGTACAGAGCGCTCTGTCAGAATGTGTTAGTGGATTAGCTTCTATGTGTTTCAGCCCTTCGTGGGCCTTTATCAAGATGAATCCAATATTCCCAATCTGTGTCTTTTTATAACGGAGTATGTGGAACTCCTACTTATAACAGGTGTCAATATTCCCTTAATAATTTATTACTTGTGTTAGTTTTTTGAGGATCCGGTAGCCATGGTGATAATCCCTCATGTTTAAATAGGTATTTCTCTTATTTTTATTTGTACAAGTCTCAATTGGTAAAGAAGAATTCAGTAGCCATAATAATAGTCCCCTCTTTTTATAAGGGCTAAACAGTTATTTTACTAAAAATTCAACGGCTTTAAATAATCTGTTTATATATTTATACATTATAGTGAGTATATAAAGTGTATCTTGTAACTATACAAAAAGTTAGATTTATTACAGGTAGCATCATTGTTACCATTTATATTTCATAAGGCTTGATAGGGGCCGATGAAGTTAAAAAATATACGGCTAGATTCCGAGTTGTGCGTTAAGGTAAAAAAACCAGCGTTAAGAGGTCCTAACGCTGCTTTTTTACGCTCGCTGGTATTACGAGTCTTGAAGGTTTAGGGTCACCGCACACTTCTTTGGCCTTACCGCAAAACGACTTACGTAAACTTTGTAAAGTCTTTTTTCTATAGGACTTCCATAGCGCCGGTATTACGAGTCTGTCCTGGGAGGCCAAAAAGTGAGCGGTACACCCTACCCTGTCAAGATTCCTAATGCATTTAAAAGTCAGTGGTTATGAGTTTTATGGTACAACGCCGTAACATAAAACTCATAACTAAAGTGCTAAAAAGTACACTAACACCCATACCTATTAACCCCTAAACTGAGGCAATCCCGCATCGCAAACACTAAAATAAAATTATTAACCCCTAATCTGCCGCTCCGGATACCGCCACCACCTACATTATATTTATTAACCCCTAATCTGCTGCCCCCAATGTCGCCGCCACCTACCTACACTTATTAACCCCTAATCTGCCGCCCCAACGTCGCCGCCACTATAAATAAACATATTAATCCCTAAACCGATGAACCCCCTGCCTTGCAAACATTAGTTAAATATTATTAACCCCTAATCCCTAACATCGCCGCCACCTACCTACATTTATGAACCACTAATCTTCCGCCCCCAACGTCGCCGCCACTATATTAAAGTTATTAAAACCTAAATCTAATTCTAACCCTAAACCTAACATCCACTAACTTAAATATAATTTAAATAAATCTAAATAAAATTCCTATCATTAACTAAATAATTCCTATTTAAAACTAAATACTTACCTATAAAATAAACCCTACGCTAGCTACAATATAACTAATAGTTACATTGTGGCTATCTTAGGGCTTATTTTTATTTTACAGGCAAGTTTGTATTTATTTTAACTAGGTAGAATAGTTATTAAATAGTTATTAACTATTTAATAACTACCTAACTAAAATATATACAAAAGTACCTGTAAAATAAAACCTAACCTAAGTTACAATAACACCTAACCTTACACTATAATTAAATAAATTAACTAAATTAAAAACAATTACCTAAATTAAATTAGCTAAAGTACAAAAAACCCCCACTAAATTACAGAAAATAATAAACAAATTACAGATATTTAAACTAATTACACCTAATCTAATAGCAATATTAAAATAAAAAAGCCCCCCCAAAATAAAAAAACCCTAGCCTAAACTAAACTACCAATAGCCCTTAAAAGGGCCTTTTGTGGGGCATTGCCCCAAAGTAATCAGCTCTTTTACCTGTAAAAAAAAATACAAACAACCCCCCCCAACAGTAAAACCTACCACCCACACAACCAACCCCCCAAATAAACGTCTAAAAAAAACCTAAGCTCCCCATTGCCCTGAAAAGGGCATTTGGATAAGCATAGGGCAGTTAGCTCTTTTGCAGGCCCAAAGTCCCTAACCTAAAAATAAAACCCACCCAATATACCCTTAAAAAAACCTAACACTAACCCCCTGAAGATCGACTTACCGGGAGAAGTCTTCATCCAAGCCAGCCCGAAGTCCTCAATGAAGCCGGGTGAAGCCTTTATCCAAGCTGGGCGAAGTGGTCCTCCAGACGGGCAGAAGTCTTCATCCAGACGGCATCTTCTATCTTCATCCATCTGGCGCGGAGCGGGTCCATCTTCAAGACATACGACGCTGAGCATCCTCTTCATCCGACGACTAAAGCTGAATGAAGGTACCTTTAAGTGATGTCATCCAAGATGGCGTCCCTTAGATTTCGATTGGCTGATAGAATTCTATCAGCCAATCGGAATTCAGGTAGAAAAAATCCTATTGGCTGATCAAATCAGCCAATAGGATTGAGCACGCATTCTATTGGCTGATTGGAACAGCCAATAGAATGCGAGCTCAATACTATTGACTGATAAAATCCGTCTGATTGGCTTACGTAGTCCCGCAATATTTGATTTTGCATGTAACCCACGTTTTTGAATGAGAGGCCAAGTTTAAAACCATGGCGAGTATGGATTGTGTCAATCATGTACATTGTTGAACCATAGCTGATAAAGAACACAAAAATCTCTTTTGATGGCTGTCTCATTGAAGAAACGAATGAAGGCAATATGTTTTCATGCATAATATATTTTGAGGCAAGTGCAAATTCATGAATATACTCCATCTTGTTTAATATGTTTGTCAACAATATTTTCATGTTTTATAAATAATTACTGTGTTGTGTTGAATTTTTTACATATCTAATTCCTAAAGATGCGCTATTGTATTTGAATCAAGTAATCAATATGCATTGACCTTTATCATATGCTAAATATATGAGATGCCTACTTATTCTAGATGTTATGTTGTGGTATTTTTTCTTAAAGGGACATTATACACTCATTTATTCTTAGCATATATGTTTTGTAGATGATCTATTTATATAGTCCTTATTTCTTTTAAATGTATAGTTTTGCTTATGTTTAAATACCATTGCTGTGATTTTCTGACTCCTAACCAAGCCTCAAAGTTTGATGTGAGTACCGTCAGTTACCTTCTCCAGCTTGCTCCTGTTTGTGTAAAGTGCCTTTTCATATGCAAAAGAAGGGGGATTGTTTTATTTCCCACTTGCAATGGGCTTTCCAGCTAACTTTTCAACATAGCTAAAGTGATAGTTTATAAGTAAGTCTTTAAACCGTTTTATCATGGATTTTTATATCAGTATCTGGGCATCTTGTTCTTTATAGTAGTGTCTATTACATGCAGTTCTCTGAAAATGAGTGTATACTGTCCCTTTAATGTAAATGCTCAGTATTGTGTCATGTATGAGCTCCACATTGTTAATCTCCAAATATATTACTGTGAGCATATATTTCTAACGTAACTCTTAAAAGGACATGAAACCATATTCCTTCTAAATGAAATGTTTTTTTAAATAATTCAAACACAATAATGTATCTTTAAGAAAATAGACTTAACACGTCAATAGAAATATGGCATACAGGCTTAGTATCCTATTCAAATATTTTCTTGTTTGAACAAGTACATGTAGATATACCAACAATACCTAAGGATTAGTATATGTTAGCATATGTTATTATTTAAAGGGACAGTCAAGTCAAGCAAAAGAGTAATGATTTTAATCTCCAAAAATGCAATTTGTATAAAATATATCTCAAACGTTTATCACCAATTTTTCTTATTTCTCTTGGTATTCTTAGTTGATAGTTAAACCTAGGAGGTTCATCTGTTCATATCTTAGAGCTTGAAGAGTGCATCTAATCTGAATGCATTTTGACCACTAGAGGACATTATTTTTTGTGTTTCATATAGAAAACATTGAGTTCATGCAGTATAGTTACCCTGGATTGATCAGTGATTGGCTGAAATGGCGGTCTGACAAAAGAACTGAAATAAGTGGTCATATTTCAGAGGCATAGATACAAGGTTATTCACAGAAGTAAAACATTTATTTCTCTAAGTCTGGTTTTTCAAAACTTGATAATTTGTAATAAAGTGTTTTCTTTGTAACCAACAATAATTGATATTATGACTGTCCCTTTAAGCTGTGTTGTTGGCATCAAAACAGTTATATGTCATCATGTTTAATTGTAATGGTCATTTTGTTTGAGATTAGGGAAACAGTTTGGACATCACATCACAGAAACCAATCAATGTAATGAACAAGGATAGGTATGTGATGATGTGGTGTCCACACACTTGTAAAACACACTCTGCAAACAATCTGCCTCCATGGGCCCGGTCAGGATCAGATGGCCCAGCAGCAGATGGCGCGTTATGTGCCTTCTGGAGGACCTGCAATATATCTCTCAGAGTATGCAAGATCTCTCTTTGGTCTTGGCGAAGCTCTCTTTGGTCTTGGATAAGCTCTCTTTGGTCTTGTCGAATGTCATTAATTGCTTCCATCAGCTGGATTCTGCACGCATCTCTTCCAGAAAATCTCTTAATATCTGCAGCTCTGCTATCTCCTCCTGAGGGGCTGCTGGTGCACGGCGGGCTGCTGGTGCATGGCGGGCTGCTGGTGCAGGAGGGGCTGCTGCAGGGATCTCTTCTGCAGTGGGGGCTTCTTCCGAGGATGAGGATAGAGGGATGTCTTCCATGTCTCCCTGAGGTGGCGAGTCATCTCCACCACTCTCATACCTCAGACTCTGTATATTGTAAAAAGAAAGAAATCAAGATATTAGCACAGTTCCAAATAAAGATGTATATGCTTTTGCTTACAATAGAATTACAAAGGCAACCTCATTAATACATTTTTATATACAACAATCAATACGATTTCCGCATTTTCCAAACCGTGTTTCTGATATCTATATGGTCAATCTGAATGTGTTTTTGCGTTTGTTTTCAGTCTGATTAAATGCACACTTAACCTGTAGCCTAGATACTAATGTGATGGCTTTTCGTGAAATGCAGCTTTTGTAAGATAATTGTGAATCTGTTTACGTAATAATGTCTAAAAAAGCGTAATTGCGTTAATCATATACTTAAATACATTCTTTATTTTTGATGTAAAGAGATTACTAAATGAGCTTACCGGCAGATGAGAGTGGCAGGTTCCCGGTATCGACTGATCCGATACCGACTATGGCCACCTCGGAGATGCTGGGACACAACATTTCCTCCAATCAGGAATATTCCACAATCATTTCAGGACCACCACCGGTCCCTGTTAGATATTGGTTCTCCCTCGAGAGCTTTCTTTTGAGTTCCATTTTGCAGTCCCTGTAGCGATGCTTTATAGACTCGACATCCCTGTTCTGGACCCCCACTGCATTAACGGCATCCCTGATCTCCAGCCATAGCTTCCTCTTCTCCCTAGGGGTGGCCTTCTGAGCCTGCAGCCTCCTAGCCCTCTCCATATAAGCCTCTATGAGGGCCTCCTTCTCCTCCATAGTATATCTCGCCTCCCTAGTCAGCTTGGCTTTCCCCTGTGATGTGAGCCTCTGTTTCCCGGACTGTGAAGCTCTACGCTGGCCGCCACTGGGCCCAGCCACTTGTTCATCTTGAACAAAGTGGCCGGGTCCACCCACCGCTTCCTCCCCCCCTTCCTCTCCCCCTTCCTGTGTCCCTTCCTGTCCTGTTTCTCTCCCTCTCCCCCTCCCCCTTTCCTGCCTAACCTACTGCCTAACCTCCTCTACAAGCTCCTCTCTAAACTTCTGCCTGATGAGCTCTAATAGCTGCGAGCTAATCTGCCCCCTATCCCAACCTCCCGACATGCTCCAACAAAAAGTGAATGTGCCCATATGAAAGGGGGTCAAAATAAATAACAAAAATAGGGGGGTGCTCAAAGTGTGAAAGGGATATAAATAAAAGAGGGTAAGGAGTATTAAACAGACAAAAATGTAGAAAAAGACTAAAATGAGGATATGTAAACAAAATCTAACTATGGGATGGGTATGGGCTTACAGGGAATGGGGTATGGGCTTAAAGGGAATGGGGTATGGGATGAAAGGGAATGGGGTATGGGATGAAAGGGAATGGGGTATGGGATGAAATGGAATGGGGTATGGAGTGTAGTATGAGAGGGGATGGGGTATGGAGTGTATGTAGTGTTATTGATAAGTGTATGTATGTATTGAATGTGTTTGCGTGTAAATGTGTAAAGTATTCAGAAAAAACACTTGCACACTCACCCAAACAAACTCTCTCTCACTACCGCTCTCTCACTATCTCACACTACCACTAACTCACTCTCTCACACTACCACTAACTAACTCACTCTCTCACACTACCACTAACTAACTCACTCTCTCACACTACCACTAACTCACTATCTCACACTACCACTAACTCACTCACTAAATCTCACAATACCACTAACTATCTCACTCTCTCACACTACCACTAACTAAATCACTCACTAAATCTCACAATGCCAATAACTCTCTAATCTTCAAAAATCCTCCAGCAACACAGTCAAAGAAGCCATGCTTGTGGCGTGCTTATATACCCTATGTAAATGTTTAATAATGTACTGGTTTGCCAAGTAAAGTATGTTCAGGTGTGCTTTGTTAGTAATTAGTATGTGTGCAATGTGTATTAGTTGTGTGAATTTGCTCATATTGAGTTAGTATTTGTGGAATGTGTATAATGTGATGATGTCATAGTGATCGTTTTGCATAACATTGTCCCAAAAAATTATCTGTAAATGTAAATACATATTTGTGATGGTGTCGTATTTGTGAAGTGGTGTAAATGTTTCTTTGTACTAATGTTCCGTAATCTTGAATGAGAATGTTTTGTTTGTGTATGAGTGTGCAATTCTTTTTTCGTGTTGTTTTGTTCCGTGTTGCAAGATCGTAAGGTTTTTCTGTATTCCTCGTTTAGTGTAAATCATGTTTATTCTTTTTCTTTTCCGATTGTGAATGTGTAATGTGTATGTGCTATGTTGCATGATTGTTGTTAGTACATTTGAGCTGTGTTTTTGTTGTGCATTATGTGGTATATATAATATGATAAAGCAGTTTGTATTTCTCGCGAGATTGAGTGTTAGCTGAAAAATGCGTGCTTCTTTCATTTATTATTGATCTCTATGGGAGAATGTTTAACGCTGCCGTGATTACGCTTCTTAAATAAACGCAGTAGTCGTGTTACCAAGACGCGTTACGAGGTTGTTTTGAGACTCGTAATACCGACTTTAAGAAAAGTGTGCAAAGGAAATAAAGTACACGTAACTAAAGCACCCCTCCTAATGCCAAACTCGTAATCTAGGCGTATGTTTGTGACCAAAATATGTTTAGCAGAATATTTAAATTCGAGACTTTTTTAGCAGTGTGTAATTATGTGTATTAATATAATGTATTGATACTCTTTATTATCTAATTTCATTTTTGTTTTTATTTCCACCAGTGGAATATTTTATGTACTGTTTTACATCTAATTAGATGTGATATTTTGTGTCAACATTTTATATATAAAATATGTTTTTAGCACTTCCTGCAATTAGAATCGCTTTGTATTCTATATTATTTTATTCCATATATTGAGCTTTCTTTTATATATTGATAAATTTTTTCATTATTTCCATATCTTAGTGGTCTAGCTTTTTAGCGCATTTTCTTTCGTTTTTAAAAACAAAACAATACACTAACACTTATTGGTAAATTTATTATATGTCGAGCGGACATGATTCGCTGTAACGAATCATGTTCACCCGACATCACTAAATGTTAACAGCATATGCTGTCAGTATTTAACATTACATAAGCATTTGTTGTGAAATGTTTGTGCAATGCCACCCCTGCACATTTACGGATAATCGGCTGCTAGCAGGGGGTCAAACATCAAACATCCCAATTATATCATATCGGGATGATTGCTGTCCGTCACTTTAAAAGGTGGCAGACAAGTTAAGTAGCAGCGGTCTTCCGACCGCTGCTTCTTAACTTACGTTTCCGGGGAACCTTTGGGGGGTAGAAAGCACCATCTGCTGCTTATTAAATCTACCCCTTAGTCTGAACCTCAAGTGAGAAGTAGACTTTTTTTTAGACAAATTTCAAAGTCTATTTCCACTTGCACTGCATCATGTGACAGCCATCTGCCAATCACAAATAACATTTACATATATTCTGTGAATTCTTGCTCATGCTCAATAGGAGCTGGTGACTCAAAAAGTAGACTTGTGCGCGATCAAAAAATTTGGTTCGTTTCAGGTTGTCAAAAAATTTGGTTTGAGAAATTTGTAATAATTCGGTATGTGTCGATAATTCGGTTTGAGGATTTATTCGTGTCGTTCAGAATTTTTAAATTTGGATTCATTCGAAATCATAACCGAATTATTAATAATGTCGGATCGAATCGTTATTATGGACCAAATCATTATTTCTAACTAATGTTCTGGCGATTGCTGATAAAATTTATGTTAAACTGCTGCCACGCCACCACTAAATAAAGCTATTAACCCCTAAATCGCCGTCCCCCCACATCACTAACACTACCTAAACTTATTAACCCCTTAACCGCCGCCCCCCACATCGCAGACACTAACTAAATCACGAAATAACGCCTAAACCACACCCGCTCCAGATCATAGCACAACCTAAACCTATTAGCCCTTAAACCGCTGTTCCAATAACATTGTCAACACTAAATAAAGTATTAACCCCTAAACTGCCGTTCCCAAACTTCGCCAACACTAATTAAACCTAGTAACCCCTAAACCGCAGTTACCTGACATCGCCGACACTAACTAAACTTATTAACCCCTAAACCGAACCCCCCCACATCGCCAACACTAGCTACACCTATTAATTAGCCCCTAAACCGCCAATTCCTACATCGCAACAACCTAAATAAACTATATTAACCCCTAAACCTAACCCCCCTAACTTTTACATTAAAGTTAAAATTATTAACTAAATACTTATTTAAAACTAAATACATACTTACCTGTGAAATAAAAGTAAAACTAAGCTGCCTTACACTAAAACCTAACAATACAAAATACAAAAATCTACCATTACAAAAAATAAAAAACACTAAAATTACAAAAAATAAAAAAAATAGCATTACAAAAAATAAATTCAATCATCCAAAACAATAAAAATGATTCCTATTCTAATACCCCATTTAAAAAAACACCCCAAAATAAAAAAAAAAACCTAATCTATAATAAACTACCAAGGGCCCTTAAAAGGGCCTTTTGTAGGGCATTGCCCTAAAGAAATCAGCTCTTTTCCTACAAAAGAAAAACAAACACACCCTAACAGTATACAAACCCCCACCCCCCAAACCCACAAAATAAAAATAAATTAAAACCTAATCTACCCATTGCCCTGAAAAGGGCATTGTATGGGCATTCAGCTCTCCTGTTGCCCATTAAAAATAAAAAAATGCCTATTATAAAAAAACACCCCAAAATGAAAAAAAAAAACATTACACAAATTATCAAATGAATTATCCAAAATAATAACAATCATTCCTATTCTAATTCACATTTTAAAATAACCACCCCAAAATAAAAGAAACCTGATCTATAATAAACTACAAATAGCCCTTAAAAGGGCCTATTGTAGGGCATTACCCTAAAGAAATCAGCTGTTATTCTAAACAAAAATACAAAGACCCACTAACATTACAAACCCCACCAAACCCACTAAATAAAAAAAACTATCTAAAAAAAATCTAATCTACCCATTGCCCTGAAAAGGGCATTTGTATGGGCATTGCCCTTAAAAGGGCATTGAGCTCTTTTAAGAGTGCCCATTAATCTAAAAAAAAACACAAAAGAAAACCTTAAAAAAAACTTAACACTAAGCCCTCTTTAGGTACTCACAGTTGCTGAAGTCCTGCTTGAACGATCTTCATCCCGGCGGCTCCATCTTCATCCCGACGGCTCCATCTTTATCCAGGCGGCTCCATCTTCATCCAGACGGATCCATCTTCATCCATCGCGGGACCGGCATCTTCTTCATCCCTGTGGAGGCGAAGTGGTCGATGCGTGGAGGCGGAGGTCCATCTTCATCCAGGTGGCTCCATCTTCATCCATCCAGGGACCGGCATCTTCTTCATCCCTGCGGAGGTCCATCGATCCAGCATGGAGATCCTCTTCATCTGCACACTGAGGATTGAAATGCAAGGTACCCCTTTTAAACTGGGGGTACTATTGCAATCCTATTGGCTGAAAAATTTGAATCAGCCAATTTGAAGGAGAACTGCTTAAATCCTATTGGCTGTTCAAATCAGCCAATAGGATTTAAGCAGCTCTCATTCCTATTGCCTATTTGAATTAGCCAATAAGAATAAGAGCTACTTAAATCCTATTGGCTGATTTGAACAGCCAATAGGATTTAAGAAGCTCTTTTTCCTATTGGCTGATTAAAATTTTTCAGCCAATAAGATTGCAATGGTACCCTCAGTATAAAAGGGGTACCTTACATTTCAATCCGCAGTGTGAGGCGGACGATCGCATGAGAAGACCTCCATGTCGGATTGATGGACCTCTGTCTGGACCTCCGCCTCCTCGCATCGCTGCTCTGCCTCCGCAGGGATGAAGAAGATGCTGGTCCCGTGATGGATGAAGATGGAGCCGCCTGGATGAAGATGGAGCTGCCGGGATGAAGATCGTTCAAGTGGGACTTACCTAACTGTGAGTACCTTACAGAGGGGTTAGTGTTAGGTTTTTTTAAGTTTTTTTGGGGGTGATTTTTTTTTTAGATTAGGGTCATGGGCACTTTTAAAAGAGCTGAATGACCTTTTAAGGGCAGTAAAAGAGATGAATTCCCTTTTAAGGGCAATGCCCATACAAATGCCCTTAAAAGGGCAATTGGTAGATTATGTTTTTTTAGATAGCTTTTTTCATTTTGTGAGTTTGGTGGGGGAGAGGGTTTGTAATGTTAGTGGGTCTTTGTATTGTACTTCTGAGTTGAACAGTAGTGTATTTGCTCTACGAAAATAAAGTGTCACAAAACACATCAAAAATACATTATAAAGTATAGTTACATTAAAAAAGGAAGACAAAGAAGTACTGTTATGGCACACTAAATCTAAAAGGAGATGAAATGTTCAATCTGAGATCATCATCCGGGTACTTAGGATATGTGTATCCCTTATAAGTTTAGGCCGTTCTTGGAGATCTAATAGTCAGTGGCAACACACACAAGGAGCAGTTTTTCATGTTGTTTTTTGTGTGTCATTTGTCTTTTAAATGTAGTGTGTTCCTTCACCCCCATCATGATATTCTTTATATGATACTCTCTAATAAAAGTTACGTTTTAATACATTATTCCGGTCTTCCCTTTTTCCATCTCAGATTGAACATTTCATCTCCTTATAGATTTAGTGTGCCATAACAGTGCTTCTTTTTCTTCCTTTTTTTAATATACTTACCCTGGCACTAGGCACTGCCCCTTATACATATATAATATGATAGGAGGGAGCTAGATGAGTGCTTACTAACCCTTGTCCTCTTAGTTTAATTACCAGGACCCCCCCCCCCCCTTTTCTATACAAAGTACAGTTAAACTCATAATAACACATAATAATAAAAATTATTCCCAAAAAATATTGCACAAAAAAGTTATAAGGGCTCAAAAAGATAATATGTTCGAAGCATTTCTAGATAGATATTCATATATATATATATATATATATATATATATATATATATATATTAATATAGCACACAGAGAAAGTCCAGGACTCACTCACAAGCTCACAACTTAGATTAAAAACAGCAATGGAAGAGTTAGTTACCGCATCTGGCCAAATGGGAAAAGCCCAGGTACCTCGTCAAGATCTCTTCCAAAAACCTGGGTCCCTAAACAGTAACACAATGCAGGCTCACAATCAAACAACTGTGTAAAAATGAAGGGTGCACAGGCTTATGTAATCTCCCCAAACATATACAAAACACGGGAGGGGTCAGCACTCTCAGGCCGGACTGGGTACCCATACACAGTCCTGGGTGCAAAACAGCACTCTCAGGAAGCTGCACTGTCACCAGAGTCACAGGCAGTTAACCCCAGGCAGGCTGGGTGCAAGGCCCAAACAGGGAAAATTACAAAAAAAAATAATACATTAATATAGCACACAGAGAAAGTCCAGCACTCACTTACAAGCTCACAACTAAGATAAAAAAACAGCAATGGAAGAGTTAGTTACCGCATCTGGACAAATGGGAAAAGCCCAGGTACCTCGTCAAGGTCTCTTCCAAAAACAGAGTGGTCTCTTCCAAAATACAGCTATACCTCTATATAATCATCGATATACTTTATATAGGTATAAATATATATTTGTTTAATAAACCATCAGATATATGTAGAAATATTTAATTATGAATAAATAGAGCATTGGAAAATTAAATATTCCTATATTCTTGTCAGGTTAGCGCTAATGAGAATATGCTATGTTGTTTTCGCGATATTGAGGTGTTAGTTTTTTCCCCCTAACTTATTCTTCTCAATTGACTTCTATAGGGAATGCAAATTTGCTATGTGTTTGCACACTTGACTCCTATGGGGAATGTGAATATGCCAAAGTGTTTGCGTGATATTGAGGCGTTAAGTTATGGGTAAATGCATCAATGCGATAGGGATGGTGTCCCTTGAATTCTGATTGGCTGATAGAATTAAACATCTGGGGGCGTGTCCGGACGCCAATCATATTGAGCTCGCATTCTATTGGCTGTTCCGATCAGCAATAGAATGCGAGCTCAATCTGATTGGCTGATTGGATCAGCCAATCGGATTGAACTTGATTCTGATTGGCTGATTCCATCAGCCAATCAGAATATTCCTACCTTAATTCCGATTGGCTGATAGAATCCTATCAGCCAATCGGAATTCGAGGGACGCCATCTTGGATGACGTCCCTTAAAGGAACCGTCATTCGTCGGGAGACGCCGGAAGAAGAGGATGGATCCGCGTTGGCTGCTTCAACATGGACCCGCTCCGCACCGGATGGAAGAAGATTGAAGATGCCGCTTGGATGAAGATGTTTGCCGGTCCGGATGTCCTCTTCTTGCCGGATAGGAGGAAGACTTTGGACCCTCTTCTGGACTTCTTCAGTGGATGTCTAGCCCCCGCTTGGGTTGGATGAAGATATCGGAGCCAGGACCGATCGGTGATACCCGGTGAGGTGAAGACAAGGTAGGAAGATCTTCAGGGGCTTAGTGTTAGGTTTATTTAAGGGGGGTTTGGGTTAGATTAGGGGTATGTGGGTGGTGGGTTGTAATGTTGGGGGGGGGGTATTGTATGTTTTTTTTTACAGGCAAAAGAGCTGATTTTCTTGGGGCATGCCCCGCAAAGGGCCCTGTTCAGGGCTGGTAAGGTAAAAGAGCTTTTAAATTTATTAATTTAGAATAGGGTAGGGCATTTTTTTATTTTGGGGGTCTTTGTTATTTTATTAGGGGGCTTAGAGTAGGTGTAATTAGTTTAAAATTGTTGTAATATTTTTCTTATGTTTGTAAATATTTTTTTATTTTTTGTAACTTAGTTCTTTTTTATTTTTTGTACTTTAGTTAGTTTATGTAATTGTAGTTATTTGTAGAAATTGTATTTAATTTATTTATTGATAGTGTAGTGTTAGGTTTTATTGTAGGTAATTGTAGGTATTTTATTTAATTAATTTATTGATAGGGTAGTGTTAGGTTTAATTATAATTTAGGTTAGGATTTATTTTACAGGTAATTTTGTTATTATTTTAACTAGGTAACTATTAAATAGTTCTTAACTATTTAATAGCTATTGTACCTGGTTAAAATAATTACAAAGTTGCCTGTAAAATAAATATTAATCCTAAAATAGCTATAATATAATTATAATTTATATTGTAGCTATATTAGGATTTATTTTACAGGTAAGTATTTAGCTTTAAATAGGAATAATTTATTTAATAAGAGTTAATTAATTTCGTTAGATGTAAATTATATTTAAGTTAGGGGGGTGTTAGTGTTAGGGTTAGACTTATCTTTAGGGGTTAATCCATTTATTATAGTAGCGGTGAGCTCCGGTCGTCAGATTAGGGGTTAATGTTTGAAGTTAGGTGTCGGCGATGTTAGGGAGGGCAGATTAGGGGTTAATACTATTTATGATAGGGTTAGTGAGGCGGATTAGGGGTTAATAACTTTATTATAGTAGCGCTCAGGTCCGGTCGGCAGATTAGGGGTTAATAAGTGTAGGCAGGTGGAGGCGACGTTGAGGGGGGCAGATTAGGGGTTAATAAATATAATATAGGGGTCGGCGGTGTTAGGGGCAGCAGATTAGTGGTACATAAGGATAACGTAGGTGGCGGCGCTTTGCGGTCGGCAGATTAGGGGTTAATTATTGTAAGTAGCTGGCGGCGACGTTGAGGGGGGCAGGTTAGGGGTTAATAAATATAATACAGGGGTCGGCGGTGTTAGGGGCAGCAGATTAGGGGTACAAAAGTATAACGTAGGTGGCGGTCGGCAGATTAGGGGTTAAAAAAATTTAATCGAGTTGCGGCGATGTGGGGGGACCTCGGTTTAGGGGTACATAGGTAGTTTATGGGTGTTAGTGTACTTTAGGGTACAGTAGTTAAGAGCTTTATGAACCGGCGTTAGCCCAGAAAGCTCTTAACTCCTGCTTTTTTCCTGCGGCTGGAGTTTTGTCGTTAGAGCTCTAACGCTCACTTCAGAGACGACTCTAAATACCGGCGTTAGGAAGATCCCATTGAAAAGATAGGATACGCAATTGACGTAAGGGGATCTGCGGTATGGAAATGTCGCGGCTGAAAAGTGAGCGTTAGACCCTTTAATCACTGACTCCAAATACCGGCGGTAGCCTAAAACCAGCGTTAGGAGCCTCTAACGCTGGTTTTCACGGCTAACGCCAAACTCCAAATCTAGGCCTATGGGAGTTAGAGTCAGCTATTTCCATATACCCTCCCATTTATCGATATACCCTCTTAGACCGTGGAAAGGACATCATGAGGGAAGATCTAAGTGCGGTGATAACCCTCCTACAAGGATTTGATAAAGCGATGACGGCTGTATACCTCCAGCTTGTTTCTGACACCCGTGAATCATTCAAGCTAGGAGTCGACACCATCCCCCTTACTATAAGAGAGGAGACGTTTGGGACACATTCGCAGAGTACACAAAATGCTGATGCTTCAACGTCTTCTGATAGCGCAACTCACCCAGCATGGGGTAACACAGCAAAATCTACATGTTCCATGGTGGGCCCGACTACGGTTGTGGCGGCCGGATTAGTGGAGCAGAAGAGGCCTCAGCATGCGACATTCCCTCAGAGACAGCGGGCTCGATCGGACATAGCTATGAATCCTGCGGTTGTAGTAACGCCAAGCCAAGTGTCACTTACCCCCAGGTGCAAGCACAGACTACTCCATTTTAAAGACTCGCAGCTCCGAGATGCTCCCGATGTTTTGGTGGCAGGCCCCTCTCTGCTAAATTACCTCATAAAAGGGACAAGCAACTCCAGCCAGACAGTCTTTTACCTGCTGTTCTTTATTCAGGGTGTAGGATAAAGAAATGAAATTACTGTACAGTCCACGTAGGATGATAAGAACAAAACCTAAAATAACGTATTCAGTCTTTTGTTTCACTTCACTGTTCTATTTTTTTACATAGTATGCTGTAATTTTATGATAATATGTATACCTCAAAGCTTGATCTTTTTTCTTTTTTTTTGGAAGCTGACGATTCCCAGCTTTTATTAGTGCACATGCTTATTAGTGTTAACTAACCCTGTGGAATATGCATGCATGGAGGATATCTACAGTAGTTTAACGTATGGTGGAAACAATAGATCCCTTTATGCGCTATCTAGTCTGAGTACCTTACCCCCTATGTGTCACTTTTGTTCAGCACAACTCGCCTGGATTCTAGTGACATATTGCATATATATGATTCCAATTGTTCATGTTCATGTGTCCATTAGTATGAGATGTTATACGAGTATGTAAGGCTGTTAAATTGCAGTCCTTCTTAAGCACCCCTCCTTACTTCACTCTCTACCTTAACCACCTTTTTTCTTTATGAGTCATTATAGTGAATCATAGGAAGGGTATACATATTTTGTATTGCTTCTTACCTATCTTTATTATGTTCAAAACATTCCTATGTCCTATTATTAGAGCTTTTTTGGAACGTTGCAAAGGATAACCTTTTTCATAACCCAGAACCTATGCCAATCTTAGCACTACCAACTTTTTACCTAGCTGGTTATGCCGGGTATCAAATGGTTAGAATATCTCCTTTAGATTTTTCTCAGTACTATATTTAAGCTTGTATATTACACTACATAACATCTGTAATTGCAAAAATTAGCTCATAAGGGTCTAAACACACAGGTTCTTTATACACATACCGGAGTCCCCTAAACAATGTGCTTACCTAGATCAGAGGTAGGTTAGTATACTCTGAGAGAAGACCTATTGTACTGTGGTTTAATATACTTCACAAGAGTTGCTTATATATACTTTTATCCTGGTATCTCATGAGGAACTCAATTATACCCCTTGTAAGTCCAAATATGTAGTATGGTTTTATCGTTCAATACTGATTGTGATTCCTTTAGTAATCTGTTGCTATCACTCTACTGTATGTGCTGCTTAGCACTTAACCCTAGCAGTCACCTATTCACCCTCTGTCTTTAAATTCCCCACGTTGCATATTCTTCCTACTACCCCATATACTCCTTAGACTGGTCATATCAAAACATGAACACTTATAGCTGATTCTTCTCCCAAGTCATAAATTATTAACCTCCTTATAACTTATGTATTAAACTAAATACTCTAGCTCAATAACTAATATTTTGAGCGGTGCTTACCCGCTGATTGTTATTGGCAATTCCGAACCTTTTTTATTTTTTATTTACTATATATTCATCTATCTAGTTTTTTAAGCTCATAAGAGCTGCCCATCTGACTATTCTAGTTAGCCCATAAAGTTGACTTCTAACTAGTCAGTCTATTTTGCTATTGCATTGTAAAACCGAGGTCTCACCAACCTGCCTATTGTTTTTCTTTACATATAACTGTTGAAACATTTTCTATTTTATTGTTATTTGTATTTTTGTTTGTTCCTTTTTTTATGTGAAAAGGCAATCAATGTTCTCTGTTTGCTATGCTAAATCTCAATAAAAAAAATATTTAAAAAAAATTAAACATCTTGGGTAGAATTTGGCTTGTTTTATAAAAAACAAAAATAGATTTCTAGGTGAATATCATATATATATATATATATATATATATATATATATATATATATATATATATATATATATACTGTATATATATATATATATATATATATATATATACAGGTAGCCCTCAGTTTACGCCGGGCTTAGGTTCCAGAAGGAATGGTTGTAAATCGAAACCGTTGTAAATTGAAACCCAGTTTATAATGTAAGTCAATGGAAAGTGAGGGAGATAGGTTCCAGGCCCCTCTCAAAATTGTCATAAGTAACACCTAATACATTATTTTTAAAGCTTTGAAATGAAGACTTTAAATGCTAAACAGCATTATAAACCTAATAAAATAATCACACAACACAGAATATATAATTAAACTAAGTTAAATGAACAAAAACATTTGCTAAACAGCATTATAAACCTAATACAATTATCACACAACACAGACTTCCCTTGCATTTTTCTGCAAACAGTTCTTTCTATGCATTCCAATCTGGACTGATTTATAGACAGGAAGATCTTGTTCCTTTGAAATCTGCTCGATAGCTCAGGTCTGGTTAAACTGATTAATTTCAGCTAGCTTGGCTTTGCTGCAACACAAGCGGACAGCTCCACCTACTGGCTATTTTAATAAATGCACTGCTTCTCAATGCTTTTCAATAGCAGTCACATGACTGGAAAAAATGGTTGTTATTCTGAAATGGTGTAAATTGAACCGTTGTAAAACGAGGGCCACCTGTATACAGTATATACTGTGTGTGTGTGTGTGTGTGTGTGTGTGTGTAAAATCAGAAATTGGGTACCCAGGTAAAGCCCAATGTTTGATTTTATTAGCTTTATCCAGAAGTGTTTGGGTAATCCTAGGATTACCCAGTGGCTGTGGGTAAAGACCAAAACAAAATCATACTTTGGGCTTCACACAAGTAATCCTAGGATTACCCAAACGCTACTGGATAAAGCTAATGAAATCACACATTGGGCTTTACCTGGTTAATGCTAGGAAAACAACAGTAAATTCACCATTTTTATTTTGGATTACACAAACAATTATGTTTTGTACAATGTTTTTGTTCCAACAACAGGAATATAAACATTTTTATATTTCATATGTGGATTTTTCATATGTTTTGTACCATGTTTTGTTACAACAACAGGAAATTAAATATTTTCCCTACAACAACATGAAATATTTTTATTCATGCAACATTTTTATTTTTCAAAATTAAACAATTTTACTTTTCATATGTGGATTTTTCATGTTTTCTACCATGTTTTTTTTTTACAGCAACAGGAAATTAAACATTTTTGTGTTATTGTGTTCTTGGACAGACCGGACTGTCTGTCGCACATGCATTCTGTCCGAGAACCCTTAAAAGCTTGTTGTGGGGGATGGGACCCATGGTTAGGTTCCTAGAGGCGCTTGCGGTGCCCGAGGTTCTGATTAGAACATAACTCTCTGGAGCGTATCTGCCCTCTGCCGTTAATGCATGATCTGATTGGTCCGTGTCTCTGTGAGGTCACTGGATACACAACCAATCAGATAAAATCATGCATTAACAGTCGAGGGCAGATACGCTCCAGAGAGTTCTGTTCTAATCAGAGCCTTGGGCACCGCAACTGCCACTGGGAACCTAGCCATGGGTCCCACCCCCCACGACGTGCCTTTAAAGGTTCATAGATAGACCGGACTGTTTGTCTGTCAGATTATTATCCGTTGCACACGCATTTTGTCGGAGAACCTTTAAAAGCATGTCGAGGGGGTGGGACCTATGGTTAGGTTCCCAGAGGCGGTTGCGGTGCCCAAGGCTCTGATTAAAACAGAACTCTCTGGAGCTTATCTGCCCTCGGCCGTTAATGCATGATCTTATCTGATTGGTTGTGCATCCAGTGACCTCACAGAGACATGGACCAATCAGATCATGCATTAACGGCCGAGGGCAGAAACGCTTCAGAGAGTTCTGTTCTAATAAGAGTCTCAGCCGCCGCAACCACCTCTGGGAACCAACCCCCACGGTGTGATTTTAAAGTTTCTCGGACAGAATGTGTGTGCGACAGACAGTCCGGTCTGTCCAAGAACACAATAACATAAAAACATTTAATTTCCTGTTGTTGTAAAAAAATATGGTAAAAAACATATGGAAAAAATCCATATATGAAAAATAAAAATAAAAATGTTTAATTTTGAAAAATAAAAATGTTAAAATTTTGAAAAATAAAAATGTTTAATTTGGAAAAATACATTTTTTTTCATGAATAAAAATGTTTCATGATGTCGTAATTTTTTTTAATTTCCTGTTGTTGTAACAAAACATGGTACAAAACATATGACAAATCCACATATGAAAAGTAAAAATGTTTAATTTCCTGTTGTTGTAACAAAAACATTGTACAAAACATAATTGTTTGTGTAATCCAAAATAAAAATGTTTCATTTACTGTTGGTTTGTTTTCCTAGCATTACCCGGGTAAAGCTCAATGTATGATTTTATTAGCATTATCCAGAAGCATTTAGGTAATCCTAGGATAACCCGAGTAAAGCCTAAAGTATGATCTTATTTTGTGCTTTACCCACAGCTACTGGGTAGTCCTAGGATTACCCAGATTTCTGGCTTTACCCGTAACATATATATATGTTTGTGTGTGGGTGTGTTTTAACATTTCTGCACATGCTCAGTTCACATATTACAAAGCTAGTTAAATAAATAAAATGTAGCTGTTGTGCAAATTAAATTTTAAAACTATGAAACTACACAACTAAAATATGATCAGAGTATTCACTCATACTTAAAATTAAGTGCTTTGACTTTAAAAATTGCATAGAATTCTAAAGAATCTATATTTATGTACATTAGACAGTCATCAATATCTATACTGAATGAGTTAGCCATTGTATTTTACCATTGCTTTCCCTGTGCTGCCATGAAATTCTGTGAAACCTCCATAAAGAGACTTGAAAGTTAAAATTAATCTCTCACGCCTCAGACAATAAATGTAATTTTTAAGACTTTTCAATTTATTCTATTATCAAAATCCGTTGTCCTATGGTTTAACTTTATGAAAATAATGTATAGTTCGGTTTAGGAGCTCAATGTGCTACTTGAAACTAGCTGGTGATGGGGGGGGGGCTATACACATATGTCTCATGTCATTGGCTTATTTGATGTGTTCAGCTAGACCCCTGTAGTGCATTACTGCCCCTGGGGCTGACTTAAACTGTGTAGGATTCAAATTTTTAGCAACCGTACATTAATTAAAATTTGCACTTTTATGTCCTATTAAAGTGCATATGAAATGCTTGTTTCTTATAGTTTTTCATCTGTTTAACCAGGATTTCTTGTTATATTGTATAAGTAGTTTTACTAATTCAAACTATGGGGCCGATTTATCACGGCCCGAATGGGGCCGTATACCCTTGTTTCTGCGCGAGCCTTCAGGCTCGCCGGAAACAGGAGTTAAGAAGCAGCGGTCTTAAGACCACTGCTCCTTAACTTGTCTGCTGCCTCTGAGGCTGCAGACATCAATCCGCCCGATCTCATACAATCTGGTTGATTGACGCCCCCTGCTAGCGGCTGATTGGCTGCAAATCTGCAGGGGGCAGCATTGAATAAGCAGTTCATCAGAACTGCTTGTTCAATGATAAATGCCGACAGCGTATGCTCTCGGCATTAATCGATGTCTGCCGGACATGATCGCTACAGCGGATCATGTCCGCCAGACACTTCATAAATCGCCCCCTATGTATCTTCTAATTGATTGGAATAGCTTAGAAAATTAAATTGAAAAATCCCTTGAGCCTACAGTGATTTTGTATTTTTATTTTGGTGGACTGAAATGGAGACCCAGGTAACAAAATGTTTGCATGTAGTGTGTTCTGGGGGGGGAAAAGGCTCCAAATGATGTGTCATCATCTAATAATGTGAATTGACAGGTCTACAAACAGCAGTGAGATTTCTACCTATTTTACTGAAGAGCAATGCCCAGAACGGCTAAATACGACTTGTTTTCTAATATGACAGTCATATTTAAAATATTTCCCTTTTTCCGGAAAAGATGCACAGCACCAGTTACAACATGTAAATATGTAAAGTTGTAAACATTCCTTAAACAAATAATTAGACTCTTTCTTATGTGGCGCCTTGAAGATTAAAGCAAATAAATAGCATGTGAAAAAGTAATTTACAGCACACATTTTACAAAATTATTTTTTTCTTCTTGTCTATAGATTTTTCATTTGCATTGCTGATGTTTATTTTATGTACCAGAATATTAGTTAAAGGGACAGTAAAGTCAAAGTTACATTTCCATGATTCAGATGAGAATGCAATTTTAAACAACTTTTCAATGTATTTCTGTTATAAAATTGACTTTGTTCACTTGACATCCTTTGTTAAAGATTGTACCCAAGTAGGCTCAAGAGCAAGCTGGTCATTGGTGGCTACTTGCATATGACTCTTGTTATTGGCTGCTCAACAGATGTATTCAGCTAGCTCTCGGTAGTGCATTGCTGCTCTTGAGCCTTCTTTTCAACAAAGGATACCAAGCAAACAAAGCAAATTTGATAATAGAAGTCAACTTGAAAGTTGTGTAAAATTGTTTGAATCATGAAAGTTTAATTTTGACTTAACTGTCCCTTTAAACTTTTATTAACTTAACTTACTTTATAGCAGTGATTCTCAAATAGGTAACCAGGTTAAATTGTGTTTATTATGTGCTGTAAATGATGCACAGAATAATAAATAAGAAAGGGTATAAAACTCAGAATTGGATTCCACATACATGCATTCTACTAAAGCATGTTTCATTTATAGCATTTACTGTGAACAGTGTATATGTACATATACCTTGTGCACAAGGGAGACTGAAGGGTGGAGGGGGGGTAAGAGGGTCCATTTGCCCTTCCCTGAAATTTTGTTCTTTATATCCAAAAAAGCAATATATGTTTTTATATATATATATATATATATATATATATACACACAGGTATATATATATATAATATATATATATATATATATATATATATATATATACACACACACACACAGTATATAGGACCTTATAGTCCGTCCTCAGACAAAAAGTGTGTACAGTAAGACTTACCCTCCACCAAGCTAATAAAGCCGTGCAAGATCTGGTCACCACGTTCTCCCGGGTAGACACGCCCCCACCCGTGACGTCATCATCCCAGGCAGCGTGGGCCAGAGCTGTCAAAGAAATAAAAGAATTTCAAACAAACTATGATCAAACAGAGGCAATATAAGTAAATATTCGTTATGCTTATCGAGTGTGTTTTTACTACATATACCGCATCCAATCGCGCCTCAATGGTTGCCATAGCAACTAAGTAAACAAGCAAGCGTTAGAGGAACAAAAGTGATTGGGTAAAATATCTCCAATCAAATGAGTGATCTGCTTATGTAAAAAAAGAACACACTTCATCAGCGATATGAACATATAATAATAACAATAGCAACACTGAACAGAGATAGCATGTGTGTATGGATAGGGCACAAAGACCAGAAGGATATGTATATATAGTTTGTTGCTAGTGCACAAGACGTAACCAACTAACCCAAGACGCCTCAAGGTTGCCATGGCAATCGAAAACAACAGTAAGGATTAGATACGGCTTGGACAAAACAACAAGCGGACACAAAATATTATAAAAATATGGAATATAAAATATACAATAATGTAACAACATGTCTAATATAGGAAAATAATGAATAGGAGGGTGTACAAAGAA
This sequence comes from Bombina bombina, assembly GCF_027579735.1. NCBI lineage: Eukaryota > Metazoa > Chordata > Amphibia > Anura > Bombinatoridae > Bombina > Bombina bombina. Next base: position 302,844,078 of record NC_069503.1, read on the forward strand.
ACATGGGAAAACTTAAACAATAATAGATAATAAACCAAATAAAATCTAAAAGCTAAATAAATACACTGAAACACTCCATATAATGAATCGAAAAATCAAAAAATAAATTAATTCAAAGTGGCTCTCAGAAAAATGGATGTAATGTGGCTCCCAAAAAAGAGTGAGTGAAATCTTGCTCTCAAAAAATGATGGAATGTAGCTCTCAAAAAAATGATGGAGTGTGGCTCTCAGAAAATGATTGAGTGTGGCTCTCAAAAGATGAATGAACAGACTGGAATTATCAAAAAATGGATGAGTAAACTGGAATTATCAAAAAGAGTAAACTATAGTTCTCAAAGTAATATTATTATAGAAATGCCCGCCAATCTAAGTGAGTATTAAGTCCCTTAGGAATTAAAGTTTCAAGATGGTAAGTCCACCTCGCCTCCCTTTGTAGGAGTAATTTGTTGCGGTCACCCCCTCTGCTCATAGGGGGTATATGATCAATGATCGTATACTTGAGATCCGTGACACTGTGTTGAAATTCCTGGAAATGCTGTGCTTCTGGTTGTTCTGAACATCCCTTCTTAATAGCTGTCCTGATGGCAGACCGATAGTTTGCCATACGTGTGCGGAGGTCGCCACAGGTCTTGCCAACATAAAAGAGACCGCACATGCAATGGAGCAGATACACAATATGTGTGGTGGTGCACGTTAAGCAGTATTTATGCTTGTAGCTCTTTCTCCTGTAAGGATGTGAAAAAGATGCTGCAGTGATGAGTCCTCCACAGGTTGTACAACCCAGGCAATGGTAAACGCCAGGTTTCGTGGTGTCCAGCCAGGTTGTCCTCTTGTAGCATTGCTGTGGGTCAGTTTGGACCAAAATATCTCTAAGAGACCTTGCCCTTTTGTATCCTATTTGTGGAGCAGGCATGTTCAATAGAGGAAGTGATTGGTCAGTACTAATAATATCCCAATGTTTTTTAATTGAAGATGCTATTTCTCTTCTGTCCCCAGTGTAAGTAGTCACAAATGTCATTCTGTTTTCATCAATCATTCTTGTAGGATTAGGGGTTTCCAGAAGTTTCTTACGTTGATCTTGGAGGAGTTTGTTGAAAACGGTCCTCCATCTCTGATAGCTGGATGTCCCTATTAGCTTCCTCTGTATTATTTCTCAGTACCCTTTGTAGTTGGGACTTAGGAAGTGCTTTTTTTAAAGCTGAAGGGTGGCAACTAGTATAATGTAGCAGTGCGTTTCGATCTGTTTCTTTTCGGAATAAGGTGGATTGAATCTTTCCCTCACCTTTGTATAACCGCACATCTAGAAAGTCAGTTTGAGACTGATCATATTGTATCTTGATTGATGGATTTCAGTTGAGCATTGATTGAATTCATTTGAACAAACCAGGCTTCTAATTCTTCCAACGTCCCCGTCCAGATTACATCTATGTATCTCCTGAATACCTTGATGTGTTCTACATTGGACCCCATCGCAGTCTCTGTCAGCTGTAAGAAGAATTGGTTTTCAAACCAAAAATAATTGGTACTCAAACAGAATTCTAGGAGATACAGTAGAAAATCATGTGGTGGTCCCACATACGGGTATCTTGTTAGCTGTATTGCAATAGCCTGGAGACCCTCATTATCGGGGATAACAGTGTATAAACTTGTTACATCGAGTGTTACAAGATATTCATCTTCATCTATCCCTTCCATCCGTGACAGTAGATCCAAAAGTGCAGCAGAGTCCCTCAGGTAGAAAGGCATATTCATGACAAGGGCTGAAGGAAGGAGTCCACAAATGTGGCAATGGGTTGTTGAAGTAAACCAATCGCCGAGACTTTAGGTCTCCCTGGAAGATTATTAAGTTGTTTGTGAATCTTAGGTAATGTATAAAACACTGGGATCCTAGGGTGGGTGACTGTAAGATAAGCCAATGTCTCCTTATCAAGAATGCCCTGTTCAAAGGCTGCCAGTAAATAAAGGTAAATTTGTTTCTTAAACCCAGATGTTGGATTGCATGTAAGTTTTCTATAAGTGCTTTGGTCCATCATCAGTTGTGAGAGTATTTCATTCCTATAGTCACTATAGTTTAATAGGACTACTGCCCCACCCTTGTCAGCTTCACGTATGATCGAGTATTATCATTAGTAAGCAGTTTTAATGCTGCCCATTCCTTAGTAGTGAAATTATTGAATGTATCATTTTGATGTTGTTTGATAGACTCTTCCATCCCCTTAAGGGTTAATCACGTAAACGTATTAATGCTAGCGTTGTTTGAATGTGGTATAAAGGTAGATTTTTTTTCGGAACTGTTTGTTCCTGTTGACTATGTGCAAATCTTTCTTTTAAGAGTAACTGTCTTTTAATTTTTTTTGTGTCTATAAAGAGATTGAAGGTGTCAGTCCTACATGTAGGTATGAAAGTGAGTCTCTTATTAAGTACCTGTAATTCTAGGTCACTCAGGGGGTGCTTACTCAGATTCACTACAATGTTATCCCTGGTCATTTTAGAGGAATAGATGGAGGCTTTTTCTTTATACCCCCCTCGCTTTGTCTTGGCTCTTTTACTAGCGAGTTTTTTGAGTGTGTAGTTACTCCAGCTGCCTGTTTCGTTTGTACACTGATATTAGGTATCTGCTCCCCTTATGATCCGGAGCCTGAGCCTGAGCTTTCAACTGTCGTCAGGTCCCTGGGTTTCTGGTATCTTGGGTGACTCCTGCGGTACTGGTGCTGTCTCTGTTTCTTCTGGGCAGAGAGCTGCCACAGATATACTCGCTTGTCGCAGTAATCACTAATGACCGCTTCCAGTTTTTTGTTTTTGAAATCAACTAAGTTTGATTCATATTTCTTTATTTGTTCCTGTAATTTTCTGGAGCCAATTTCCGGTGGTATCAGCTTGTAGCTTTAATAAATTCAGCTGTTCATATGTTGCAATTTCTACATTAATCTGAGTCAAGAGTCGTCCCACTTTCTGAATCACAAGCAGAATTAGAGCCAAAGAACATTTATTCTCTATGTTGCACCATTTCTCACAAAACGCAGGGTTATTCCTGCCGATCGTGGGTACATTTCTTATCCTAATCCCATCGGGATGTACCTCTTACAGTGGTATTCGGACAAATATGTGCCGTGTAGGATAAGATCCTGTTCTTTTTGTTTGAGTTTTAGAAGGTGTGTATAGATATATGTAGGTTTATCCATTGTCGGACCTGTGGTGAGTAAACCAAATCTAATGAGATCTGCATCTGCCTCTGTGAACTGGAAGGTACTTGCCCCAGGGATCGTATCCCCTGTAACCGCTATATCAGTAGCTGTATATTCCTCTGTTTTGGTCATACTAAGAAAATAAGCTTAAAACAATAGACTCCTTGGTGTGAATTCTTTTAAATGGTCGGGTGCAAAATCACACAATATGCAAGTCCAAACAGATTGCACTCCAGTCTTCCAAAAGCAACAACCCAGGGTGCAGCACAGCAATTTGTAAACAGTACACCACCACACATATTGTGTACCTGCTCCATTGCACGTGCGGTCTCTTTTATGTTGGCAAGACCTGTGACGACCTCCGCACACATATGGCAAACCATCGGTCTGCCATCAGGACAGCTATTAGGAAGGGATGTTCAGAACAACCAGTGGCACGGCATTACCAGGAATTTCAACACAGTGTCACGGATCTCAAGTATACAATAATTGATCATATACCACCTATGAGCAGAGGGGGAGACCGAAACAGATTACTCCTACAAAGGGAGGTGAGGTAGATTTACCATCTTGAAACTTTAATTCCTAAGGGACTTAATACTCACTTAGATTGGCAGGCATTTCTATAATAATATTACTTTGAGAACTATAGTTTACTCTTTTTGATAATTCCAGTTTACTCATCCATTTTTTGATAATTCCAGTCTGTTCATTCATCTTTTGAGAGCCACACTCAATCATTTTTTGAGAGCCACACTCCATAATTTTTTGAGAGCTACATTCCATCATTTTTTGAGAGCAAGATTTAACTCTCTCTTTTTTGAGAGCCACTACATTCATTTATTTTTTGATTTTTCGATAGTTATTTTCCATTATATAGAGTGTTTCAGTGTATTTATTTAGCTTTTAGATTTTATTTTGTTTATTATCTATTATTGTTTAAGTTTTCCCATGTTTCTTTGTGCACCCTCCTATTCATTATTTTCTGATATTAGACATGTTGTTACATTATTGTAATTTTATATTCCATATATAGGGGCCTAGTTATCAAGCCGTCAACCTCAAATACGCTGGAATTCTGCAGCGTATTTGTGGCGAGGCTGATTCACCTTAGTTATCAAAGGCTAGAGACCGGCAAAAGTAGAATTTTGTGACGTAAACTTCGATCCGCCGGACTCAGTCCGACACAGATCGATTCTTACGTCACTCCAGATGTTCCACACACAAGTGCGGCACAATCTGACTACTTTTGCTAGTTATCAAAAAACTAGCAGGTACGCTCAGCACTTTTACGGCCCAGCGTACCTGGTTTTCAATCCGCCGCCCTGGAGGCGGCGGATCCCATAGGAATCAATGGGAGTCTGACCATAGCGAAAGTACAAGTTCGCTGCTGCCAGACATCCCATTGATTCCTATGGGAGCTGTCTACACCTAACACCCTAACATGTACCCCAAGTCTAAACACCACTAATCTGCCCCCCTACACCGCCGCAACTAAATAAATTTATTACCCCCTAAACCGCCGCTCCCGCTGGAGCCCACCACAACTATAATATATGTACTAACCCCTAAACTGCCGCTCCCGGAGCCCACCGCAAGCTACTCTATACATATTAACCCCTAAACCGCCGCTCCCAGAGCCCACCGCCACCTACATTATACCTAGTAACCCCTATCCTGCCCCCCCTATACCGCCGCCCTCTATAATAAAGTTATTAACCCCTATCCTGCCGATCCCGCACCTCGCCGCAACTAAATAAATAGTTTAACCCCTAAACCGCCGCTCCCGGACCCCCGCAACCTATATTAAATTTATTAACCCCTATCCTGCCCCCCCTACACTGTCGCCACCTATAATAAATTTATTAACCCCTATCCTGCCCCCCACTACACTGCCGCCACTGTAATAAATTTATTAACCCCTAAACCTAAGTCTAACACTAACCCTAACACCCCCCCTAACTTAAATATTAATTAAATAAATCTAAATAATATTTCTATTATGAACTAAATTAATCCTATTTAAAGCTAAATACTTACCTATAAAATAAACCCTAATATAGCTACAATATAACTAATAATTATATTGTAGCTATCTTAGGATTTATTTTTATTTTACAGGTAACTTTCAATTTATTTTAACTAGGTACAATAGCTATTAAATAGTTATTAACTATTTAATAGCTTACCTAGCTAAAATAAAGAGAAATTTACCTGTAAAATAAAAACTAACATAAGTTACAATTACACCTAACACTACACTATACTTAAATAAATTATTCCTATTTAAAACTAAATACTTACCTGTAAAATAAACCCTAAGATAGCTACAATGTAATTAATAATTACATTGTAGCTATCTTAGGATTTATATTTATTTTACAGGTAACTTTGTATTTATTTTAGCTAGTTAGAATAGTTATTAAATAGTTATTAACTATTTAATAACTACCTAGCTAAAAGAAATACAAAATTACCTGTAAAATAAATCCTAACCTAAGTTACAATTAAACCTAGCTCTACACTATCTTTAAATGAATTAAATAAATTAACTACAAAAAACTACAATTAAATACAATTACATAAACTAACTAAAGTACAAAAAAAGCTAAGTTACAAAAAATAAAAAAAATAAGTTACAAACATTTTAAAAATATTACAACAATTTTAAGCTACTTACACCTAATCTAAGCCCCCTAATAAAATAACAAAGCCCCCCAAAATAAAAAAATGCCCTACCCTATTATAAATTTAAAAAGTTCAAAGTTCTTTTACCTTACCAGCCCTTAAAAGGGCCTTTTGTGGGGGCATGCCCCAAAGAATTCAGCTCTTTTGCCTGTAAAAGAAAAATAACCCCCCCCAAACATTAAAACCCACCACTCACATACCCCTAATCTAACCCAAACCTCCCTTAAAATAACCTAACACTAATCCCCTGAAGATCATCCTACCTTGTCTTCACTCAGCCGAGCAGCGATGGAACCGAAGAGGAGACCCGGAGCTGCAGAAGTGATCCTCCAAGCGGCGCTGAAGAAATCTTCCATCCGATGAAGTGATCCTCCAAGCGGCGCTGAAGAACTCTTCCATCCGGGCGATGTCATCTTCCAAGAGGCGCTGAAGAAGTCTTCTATCCGGACGATGTCATCTTCCAAGCCGGGGTTTTTAATCTTCATCCCGCCGACGCGGAACATCCTTCTTTACCGACGGACTACCGACGAATGAAGGCTCCTTTAAGGGACGTCATCCAAGATGGCGTCCCTTCAATTCCGATTGGCTGATAGGATTCTATCAGCCAATCGGAATTAAGGTAGGAAAAATCTGATTGGCTGATTGAATCAGCCAATCAGATTCAAGTTCAATCCGATTGGCTGATCCAATCAGCCAATCAGATTGAGCTCGCATTCTATTGGCTGTCCCTTAAAGGAGCCTTCATTCGTCGGTAGTCCATCGGTAAAGAAGGATGTTCCGCGTCGGCGGGATGAAGATTGAAGACCCGGCTTGGAAGATGACATCGCCCGGATAGAAGACTTCTTCAGCGCCTCTTGGAAGATGACTTTGCCCGGATGGAAGAGTTCTTCAGCGCTGCTTGGAGGATCACTTCATCGGATGGAAGATTTCTTCAGCGCCGCTTGGAGGATCACTTCTGCAGCTCCGGGTCTCCTCTTCGGTTCCATCGCTGCTCGGCTGAGTGAAGACAAGGTAGGATGATCTTCAGGGGATTAGTGTTAGGTTATTTTAAGGGGGGTTTGGGTTAGATTAGGGGTATGTGGGTGGTGGGTTTTAATGTTGGGGGGGTTGTATTTTTCTTTTACAGGCAAAAGAGCTGAATTCTTTGGGGCATGCCCCACAAATGGCCCTTTTAAGGGCTGGTAAGGTAAAAGAGCTTTGAACTTTTTTAATTTAGAATAGGGTAGGGCATTTTTTTTATTTTGGGGGGGTTTGTTATTTTATTAGGGGGCTTAGATTAGGTGTAAGTAGCTTAAAATTGTTGTAATATTTTTAAAATGTTTGTAACTTATTTTTTGTAACAGCTTTTTTTATTTTTTGTACTTTAGTTAGTTTATGTAATTGTATTTAATTGTAGTTATTTGTAGTTAATTTATTTAATTTATTTAATGATAGTGTAGTGTTAGGTTTAATTGTAACTTAGGTTAGGATTTATTTTACAGGTAATTTTGTATTTCTTTTAGCTAGGTAGTTATTAAATAGTTAATAACTATTTAATAACTATTCTAACTAGCTAAAATAAATACAAAGTTACATGTAAAATAAAAATAAATCCTAAGATAGCTACAATATAATTATTATTTATATTGTAGCTATATTAGAGTTTATTTTAAAGGTAAGTATTTAGTTTTAAATAGGAATAATTTATTAAAGTATAGTGTAGTGTTAGGTGTAATTGTAACTTAGGTTAGTTTTTATTTTAGTTTAAATAATCTTTATTGTCAAAAAGGAAGACAAGAGACATATCTAATACATCATGCCCCTAGTTCAGATAAACATATTTATATTCATTGTTACAGTCTCAGGACCTCTTATCATGTTCGATAAAGTTTTATAATTCCATATATCTGTCTCAAACAACATGAAAAAGAGTTGGAGGATGAAACAACTTCTCTCAGCAATTAGTATATCCATCCGGCTTTCCCAATGTATCTCCATCATTACTGAAATCTCTGAAAGTCCATGGAGTCCTAGGAAAAGCTCCCACCTACTGAAGTTGCCTTCAGGCATAGGAAATATATGAGGTCCTGTTTATTTTCCTGAAGTAGGAACAAAATTATCTATAGTCTTCCTTCCCCTCCCTTTTCTAATGTGTTTTCCTTTTATTTTAATAATTATAAACATTAAACATAAACTTTTGAAACTGTAAAACAATAAACTCATAACTGTATAACCTTTCCCGTCGAGCAGAGAGAGAGAACCATCAAATTGTATCTAAGATGTATATAAGTTCCCCATAAAAGACTTAGTGGCAATAAGTTTAGGAGGGATCCCCTATCGTGTTATAACTCTTGAAAGACTTAAATTTCCCTTATCTCACTTCTATCTCTGTTCATGATCCAGTGGACCCAAATCTTTTGGAAATGTGTTGTTGTGTCCTGCAACCAAGAGGCAGATTCTGACATAGCATATATATTATCTAACCTGTTAATCACTTCTGACCACGTTGGTGAACCTGTTCTCCAGTGTTTGGCTATGCATATCCTCGTGGTTGTACAAAGTATATTTATGAATATATTGGTAGCTAAGTTTAAGGATTCATCTGAAACATGTAAGAGGGCCGTTAGCGTCATAGATTTATCTAATAGGATACTTATCAATTTAGAAAGTTTGTTCCAAATTTGTTTAATCTCCCCACATTCCCACCACATATGCATATAATTTACAATTTCTGCACAGCCTCTGTAACAGAGTCTACTTTTCTGCAATGTATAATGTGCAGTTCTTATGGGTGTAAGATACCACCTGTAAGATGTTTTAATAGAATTTTCGATAAGGTCTGCGCATATCATCCCCTTGCTAATCCTAGAAAGTATTTGTGTCCATCTATCATCATCATATGTTTCACCTAAGTCTCTTTCCCAATTCTCATGAAGCGGCAATTTGGAGCCTTTTTTTGCTTCTTGTATTGCCAAGTACAGTTGTGATATTAGTTTTTTATTTCTACCTGGGGTTGCAATAATGCGTTCTGTTGTAGTGTATGGGTTTAATGGTTTGTTTTGTCTGTATTTGTATATTGTGGTGGATATCTGAAGATATAGGAACCAATGTAAGGTGTCCGGCTGAAGTTTATCTTTCAGTTGGGTGTATGTGAGCATTTTACCTTTATCTAAAATGTCTGCAACTCTGTAGAGGCCCTTATTTTCCCACTTACATATTAGTGTTTGAAATTCTGCAGGAAGTATAGCACCCAGTGGTATTATCTTAGTACCCTTGGGTATGAGGCCTAGAGAAGATGTGAGGTATTTCCACATATGTTTGGACTCCTCTGTCACCTTGAGTTTGTATAGTGTTTTGTTTGTAGTGTTTGAGGTGTTCCAAACAATCGTGGCTGGATCATTCACCCCAGCTAAGTCTGCCTCTAGTCTAGTCCAAGTTATTTCTCGACAGTTTTTGCTTATCAGCGTAATTTGTGACAACCTAGCTGCCTGATAGTAGTCTAACAAATTGGGCACCCCCACTCCCCCCAGCTGTTTGTGTTGTTTTAATAGTTGGGAGGCTATTCTAGCTGTTTTGGGTCCTCGTAGGAACCTAATTAGGTCCATCTGGAGATCTGCTAGCTCTCTTTGCGGTACTTTGATTGGTAATGCTCTGAAGAGATATAATATTCTCGATAGAATATTCATCTTTATAATCGATAATCTGCCATACCAGGAGAAACACCCCCTCCTCCATCTACCCAAATCCCTTCTTACGGTCTTAAAGATCTCAGTATAGTTTGCCTTATAGAGTCCCTCTAGTGTGTTTGTTATGTTAACTCCCAAGTATTTGATATATTTTTTAGCCCACTTAAAGTCAAAATTCGCTTCTATCAACTTACGAGTATGTAGTGGTAGTGTCAGTGGTATAGCCTCACACTTATCTGAATTTATTTTGAAGCCTGAGATTTTTGAAAATTTATCAATGACTTGATATAGATGAGGGAGTGATCTTAAAGGTTTCGTCAATGTAAGCAAAATGTCATCCGCAAATAAGGTGAGTTTATATTCTTCTTTGTTAATTTTTACTCCGGTAATGTCTTTTGCTCCCCTGATGTAGGCCGCTAAAGGTTCTATGCTTAGTGCAAATAATAGAGGAGATAGCGGGCAGCCCAGACGTGTCCCATTTAATATTTTAATTGGCCTAGACTGATGGCCCGTTGCTCTGATAGTTGCTGTTGGGTCTGAATACAGGTTTTTAATAGCCGTCATGAATTGTCCTTTGAAACCCATGAATGTTAGTGTCTCAAACATATATTCCCAGTCAACCCTATCAAACGCCTTCTCTGCGTCCAGAGATAGGAGCAGAGAAGGAGTTTTTGTCCCCACCAAGTACTCCACCAGAGACACCGTTCGTCTCACATTATCTGGGGCTTCCCTTTCTTTTATGAATCCTACCTGGTCGGGATGTATCAATGAGGGTAGATATAATTTGAGTCTATTTGCTAAAATTTTTGTAAAATTTTTTAAATCTTGGTTAATCAATGAGATCGGCCTATAGTTTTGGTATTTTTTGGGATTCCTTCCTGGTATGGGTATAACCACTATTTTGGCCTGCAATATGTCCTGTAGGATACGGGTACCCTGCATGATGTCATTGCAGAATTTGTGCAAGTGGGGGACCAGACATTTTTTAAATACTTTATAATATTCACCTGAGAACCCGTCAGGACCCGCCGCCTTGCCTATTTTAAGATCTTTTATTGCTAGGGCGATTTCATTTATTGTTATTTCTGTGTTTAAGGCTTCCATGTCTGTAGTATTAAGTTTCGGGAGTTTAGCCTTTTGCAGAAAATGGTGTCTAAGTGTTTTCATCTGAGTAGTATGTTGAACTTTTTTCCCGTCATAAAGAGATTCATAATATTGTGCAAAGCAGTCCGTTATGTCTTGAGGGTGATATATTAGCGTCCCGTCTTCTTTTTGTAGTTGTTGTATAGTTAGATTTTTCGTCCTTTCCCTTAGTTTGTGAGCTAGAAATCTATCTGGCTTATTAGCATATATAAAGTAATGTGCCTTCAACTTATGCATAGCTCTGAGGGAGCTCTCATTTAAAATCTTAGCTAGTGTTTGTCGCTTATGTGTAAGTTTATTGAAAATATCTGAGGTTAGTGTGCTTCTATGTTGGATTTCAAGCGTTTCTATTTCCTGTTGGAGTATCTCTATGTGAGCCTTAACTTTTTTTGTGTATAGAGCTTTTTCCTTTATCAATAAACCTCTTATGAATGGTTTGTGAGCAGCCCACGTGATTGTTGGGGTGGTTTCTGGAGTTGTGTTTATCTTCCAGTATTCTGTCAAGTTATGCATAATTTTGTCATATAATTCAGGTTTTTTCAATAAATTTGGATCATAAGTCCATGACCTTTGTCTGTCCACATTGACCAGTCCCTCTAATTGTATCTGGATAATAGAATGGTCTGACCAGACACATGCATGAATTGTGGAGCTGTGTAAACTGGGGAGTAGAATCTGACTAATAAATATATAATCTAATTTGGTATAAATTTTGTGTGCTGGGGAGTAGTAAGTATGGTCATTCGTCTGCCCATATAATGTAACCCAGGTATCTATCACATTATGAGATTCTAAGATATTCTTAATATTTTTAGAGATGGAATTATGTCTGGTTTGTTTATTAGTGAGTTTGTGGGGCGTATCTACTTTGTGTGTTTTCAGATTAATATTAAAGTCTCTGGCTAATATGATTTTTGATTGTGACCATTGTGTCAGTAGGTGTGACAAGTGGTGAAAAAAGTTGTGCTGTTGTTCATTGGGTGCGTATATATTGCAAAGTGTAAGCGAGGTGTCTAGCATACGTCCTCTCACTATAAGATACCTGCCCTCTTTATCTGTCAGCACTTCTTCTTTGATAAAGTTAAGTGCATCATGTATAAGTATTGACACTCCTCTCTTTTTTTTGTCAGTCGTGGAGTGGTATTGTTGCGTGAAATATCTACTCCAATATTTGGGTATTTGATTATTTGTAAAATGGGTTTCTTGCAAGAATATAATATTAGCATTTAGGTTGTGATACTGTGTAATTGCTGTTTTTCTTTTATTATCCGTATTTAACCCCCTTACATTATGTGAGATTATTCTTATCTTGGGAGTCATGAGTTAGTTCCCCTCCCCTTCTCTACCTGTAGCTGACCAATATCTCCACTTGCAATGTTATGAAATCCTCTGCTCTCCTGTATAACTTTTCCTGATGGAGAAACTTTCATCTCACCTGCTCGACGGTACATAAAATAAATTGAAATAAACAAAAAACAAACAACAATAAACATTTGAATCTTATAACATTGTTTTTCCCTGTAGCATATTTGCATAGTTCTAACCATAATGTCGGGATAGTAGTTTCTTAATATATAGAGTTACTAACAACTTAAATTTATTGAAAGTGGGAATTATATATATGGTCTAAGGAGCGGGTTGTAGTGGCATACGGCAAAGATATTGCCCAGATCTTATGTGAATGTTGGACTTAATCTGCTTATCCTCCATCACAAGTAACCAATGACTATATGTAACATAAATTTTACATCTTTATGTCCATCAATATATCCCAAGCAAAGTTAGTTTTGTAGATTGACATTTATATACTCATCTGTATCCAGTATCCTCTGCCAATATTATGAGGGACACATGTAGGGTATAGTCCAAGAGATCAGGGAGTAGCGCTCTTCTAAGGATGCACCAAAAGAAGGCAAAGAAAAAAAAATCCCAGCCTCGGTCACTGTCTACTCCATGATTCAGGGTCTTTGTTTCTTCTTTGGAACTTTAGACCACTTCTCTGTTTGAGAGATGCTTTGTTGTTGTCCGCGTGGTCTTCTTCTGGTGTCTGGCTGACTTTCCCGCATTTCTGGACATTCTAATTTGAGAAGTTGGCAGGCCTCTGAGATATCCTCTTTGACTTTCACTGTGGTTGTTTTACCATCCTGGAATATATGAAGTGCGAAGGGGAATCCCCATCGATACGCTATTTGATTCTTCCGCAGCAATTGTGTTAGGGGACGTAGTGCTGAGCGTTTCTGTAAAGTTCTGAGACATAAGTCTTGGTAGAATTGTATTACAGATCCTTTGAATTTAAAAGTCGGATTCTTCCTAGCTGCCGCCATTATCTCCTCCTTTTCTTGAAAGCGGGATAATTTAGATATTATATCTCTTGGAGGTTCCCCCTCCTTTGGTTTTGCTCTAAGAGCTCTATGAGCTCTTTCCATTTGAAATTTTCCGTCTTCAGATGTCCCTGTGATGGCTTGAAATAGATGTTTTAAATACTCATTTAGTTCTGTTGCAGTTATTGATTCTGGAACACCCTTTAGGCGTATGTTGCACCTCCTGCTTCTATTTTCTAAGTCTTCCATCTTTTCAAGAATATCTTCTATATCCTGTTGTTGATCTGTCAGTTGATGTGTAATGTTAGTGATATCTTCTTCTATGGATTCATCCTTTTCTTCTAGTGTTTCCACTCTTGTTCCAAGCTCCAATATATCTTGTTTAATTTCTGCAAGACTGCTTATTATTGTATTTTGAAATGAATCAATTTTTTCCCACATCTTATTAAAGTTTGCATTGATATCTTTTTTGGAGACTAGGTGCCTTAAGTCCCCTTTAGTAGCAGGAATGTCACCATCATGTTGCTGAGGTTCCAATTCATGTTCTAACTCCTCATCTTGTGTGTTAGGTTCCATTTCCTTTATTTTATCACTTTTAGATGATTTGAAGAAAAGATTTGCTGCAGCAGATTTACATGGTGTAGATAATTTATTTTGTCTTTTAGTTGCCATGTTGCAATAAAGATTGCTAGTGCTAGAGAAACTGTGCTGCCTTTGCTTTTGTATGTTAATGCAGAGTCATCAGAGTTCAAACAATGCAGAAAGCAGCCTTTAAAGTCTTTAGTTAATGAGGGCAAATGCAGCTGTTATCTCAAACTGTATCTTCATTAAAATTTAAATGCTGCAGCTTTTTTTTTTTCCTCCTTTATTTAAAAAAGTTTATACATAGACCAGTTGTAATCTCTGTTGCCTTTAGCTTATATTGTAGCTTGGGAAAAGTTATGAGGGAGAAGTGCAAACTGTCACTGTTTCATTTCTCTGCTGTGTTAAGATTATGAACTGACTTCTCCACACTTGCTTTATCTTAATATTTATTTCCCTCAGTCTTAAGTATCACTATATGTAGTGCTAAAACCTCACTGGTTTATTTGTGTATTGATTTCCCTTTGCACTGTTTAAAATAGATTGTTAGGCATTGTGTGATATTCAGCAGCTAGCTAGGAGTCCTGTCTGGTGGCCATCTTTTTTTATTCCCACATGGCTATATAAAGTTTTATAACTCTTATATTCTTATCATCCTTAAGCATGTATATTGTTTATAGGCTTACCAGACTTCTAGTGGAGATGTATCAGGTTATTGTTGATGCTGAGATGATTTTTCTGTCTCCATTTCTGAGTAGCTCCTTTTTCTTGTTTCCCTGCAGCTTGTAAAATCTTTTTCCAGCTTGAATTCCTTTATCTGCAGTTTTCTGATCACATTTTTGGTTGTTGTCTGCTATTGTAAAGTGTATTTAATGTACTTTAACAGACCTGCAAGCTTTTGAGAATTATAATCCCACTTTCTCTTGAAACTACAGCAGGAGCTCACACTTTACATGTCTGCCACCATGCTCATCCAGGCTCCGCACCCTCGGTTAGTTTTTATTTTACAGGTTAATTTCTCTTTATTTTAGCTAGGTAAGCTATTAAATAGTTAATAACTATTTAATAGCTATTGTACCTAGTTAAAATAAATTGAAAGTTGCCTGTAAAATAAAAATAAATCATAAGATAGCTACAATATAATTATTATTTATATTGTAGCTATATTAGGGTTTATTTTAAAGGTAAGTATTTAGTTTTAAATAGGAATAATTTAGTTCATAATAGAAATATTATTTAGATTTATTTAATTAATATTTAAGTTAGGGGGGTGTTAGGGTTAGTGTTAGACTTAGGTTTAGGGGTTAATAAATTTATTACAGTGGCGGCGGTGTAGTGGGGGGCAGGATAGGGGTTAATAACTTTATTATAGAGGGCGACGGTATAGGGGGGCAGGATAGGGGTTAATAGGTATAATGTAGGTGGCAGCGGTGTCCGGGAGCGGCGGTTTAGGGGTTAATACATTTATCAGAGTTGCGGCAGGGTCTAGAAGCGGCGGTTTAGGGGTTAATAACTTTATTTAGTTGCGGGAGGCTCCGGGGGCGCCGGTATAGGGGGTAGAACAGTATAGTTGGTGTGGGTGCTTAGTGACAGCTTGTCAATAAAGCTGGGAAAAAGCCGAAGAGCAGCGAGATCAGATGAGTGATAACTCTCACAGTCCGCTGCTCATCGCCCCGTACTTGGTGTACGGCTTTTTGACAGCTTTATTTGATAACTTAGGCAAAATTTTTCAGGTCCGCGGCGGCGATGTGAGGCGAGCTTAGGCGGGCGTATTGGGCCGGCGAAGGCAGGAAAGTTGACACGTTGATAACTACCCCCCATAGCCATACAAGCCGTATCTAATCCTTACTGTTGTTTTTGAAATGGCATGGCAACCTTGAGGCGTCTTGGACTAGTTGGTTACGTCTTGTGCACTAACAACAAACTATATATACATATTCTTCTGGTCTTTGTGACCCATCCATACACACATGCTATCTCTGTTCAGTGTTGCTATTGTTATTATTATATGTTCATATCACTGATGAAGTGTGTTCTTTTTGTACATAAGCCGATCACTCATTTGATTGTAGATATTTTACCCAACCGCATTTGTTCCTCTAACGCTTGCTTGTTTACTTAGTTGCTATAGCAACCATTGAAGAGCGATTGGATGCGGTATATGTAGTAAAATCACACTCGATAAGCATAACGAACATTTACTTATATTGCCTCTGTTTGATCATAGTTTGTTTGAAATTCTTTTATTTCTTTGACAGCTCTGGCCCACGCTGCCCAGGATGATGACATCATGGGTGGGGGCGTGTCTACCTGGGAGAATGTGGTGACCAGATCTTGCACGGCTTTATTAGCTTGGTGGAGGGTGTCTTATTGTACACACTTTTTGTCTGAGGACGGACTGTAAGGTCCGAAAACGTTCACTAATAAAGTGAGGTATTTATGAAAGGATTCCCATCGGAGTGCACTCTTTCTTCTACTGTTTACAAATTGCTCTGCTGCACCGTGGGTTTTGCTTTTGGAAGTCTGAAGTGCAATCTGTTTGGACTTTTATATATATATATATATATATATATATATATATATATATAAGGCAAGAAATCCCCAAAGGCGGGAAACATTGAGACCGAAGCTACATCCAAGGTCAGTTCAAAACCAGTTTATTGGCAGAGTGCAGGTACAAAAGGTGAAGCCAGAGCAAAAACCTCTGACGCGTTTCGCGCATGCGCACATGCGCTTCATCAGAGGTGATGTGTTCAAGGTGTGAATGGGCTTATATACAGCAAAGTAACCAATCCAGGTATCTTTAGGTAAATGAGATAACAGTTACACCTGTAGTATGTAATAAGATCGTTTGCTGTAAACAAGCCAACCACTCATTCTTTTTCTTATAGATAAATATACATGTGTAAATAATTAAATTCTAACACTTCATATATAGAAGCCTATAAGTGTAAACATATATCGTGATATATTCAATAACAATTTTTTTAGTAATAGAGAAAATACAATTCATAAGTACAACAATAACTAATCTTATAAAGTTAAGGATCTAAACATAAGTAAATAAATAAATTATACTTATAAGTGAGGATAGGACACAAAGTACTGGCTATGAACCTTGTAAAAATATAGATGTAAACTTTGTTTCCAAAATAGCAAGTATATGAAAATTAGATAGCTAAATATAGATCCAATCTTAACCTTATAGCTATCTCTTGTAAAAAAAGAGAAGAAAAAAATAAAATATTTGAAAACATATTCTCTAAAAAAAGAAACACAATAAATTATATATATATATATATATATATATATATATATATATATATATATATATATATATATATATATATATATATATATACACAGTGAAGGAAGGCACTCGCTGGTCTTTAATTCAAAAGAAAACTTTTAATGAGCGTGACGTTTCGGGGACACACTCCCCTTCCTCAGACCATATATACACTGCTCAAAAAAATAAAGGGAACACTTAAACAACACAATGTATCTCCAAGTCAATCACACTTCTGTGAAATCAAACTGTCCACTTAGGAAGCAACACTGAGTGACAATCAATTTCACATGCTGTTGTGCAAATGGGATAGACAACAGGTGGAAATTATAGGCAATTAGCAAGACACCCCCAATAAAGGAGTGGTTCTGCAGGTGGTGACCACAGACCACTTCTCAGTTCCTATGCTTTCTGGCTGATGTTATGGTCACTTTTGAATGCTGGTGGTGCTTGCACTCTAGTGGTAGCATGAGACGGAGTCTACAACCCACACAAGTGGCTCAGGTAGTGCAGCTCATCCAGGATGGCACATCAGTGCGAGCTGTGGCAAGAAGGATTGCTGTGTCTGTCAGCGTAGTGTCCAGAGCATGGAGGCGCTACCAGGAGACAGGCCAGTACATCAGGAGACGTGGAGGAGGCCGTAGGAGGGCAACAACCCAGCAGCAGGACCGCTACCTCCGCCTTTGTGCAAGGAGGAACAGTAGGAGCACTGCCAGAGCCCTGCAAAATGACCTCCAGCAGGCCACAAATGTGCATGTGTCTGCTCAAACGGTCAGAAACAGACTCCATGAGGGTGGTATGAGGACCCAACGTCAACAGGTGGGGGTTGTGCTTACAGTCCAACACCGTGCAGGACGTTTGACATTTGCCAGAGAACACCAAGATTGGCAAATTCGCCACTGGCGCCCTGTGCTCTTCACAGATGAAAGCAGGGGCACACTGAGCACATTTGACAGACGTGACAGTCTGGAGACGCCGTGGAGAACGTTCTGCTGCCTGCAACATCCTCCAGCATGGCCAGTTTGGCAGTGGGTCAGTAATGGTGTGGGGTGGCATTTCTTTGAGGGGCCGAACAGCCCTCCATGTGCTCGCCAGAGGTAGCCTGACTGCCATTAGGTATCAAGATGAGATCCTCAGACCCCTTGTGAGACCATATGCTGGTGCGGTTGGCCCTGGGTTCCTCCTAATGCAAGACAATGCTAGACCTCATGTGGCTGGAGTGTGTCAGCAGTTCCTGCAAGATGAAGGCATTGATGCTATGGACTGGCCCTCCCGTTCCCCAGACCTGAATCCAATTGAGCACATCTGGGACATCATGTCTCGCTCCATCCACCAACTTCACTTTGCACCACAGACTGTCCAGGAGTTGGTGGATGCTTTAGTCCAGGTCTGGGAGGAGATCCCTCAGGAGACCATCCGCCACCGCATCAGGAGCATGCACAGGCGTTGTAGGGAGGTCATACAGGCACGTGGAGGCCACACACACTACTGAGCCTCATTTTGACTTGTTTTAAGGACATTACATCAAAGTTGGATCTGCCTGAAGTGTGTTTTTCCACTTTAATTTTGAGTGTGACTCCAAATCCAGACCTCCATGGGTTGAAAATTTTGATTTCCATTTTTTAATTTTTGTGTGATTTTGTTGTCAGCACATTCAACTATGTAAAGAACAAAGTATTTAATTAGAATATTTTATTCATTCAGATCTAGGATGTGTTATTTTAGTGTTCCCTTTATTTTTTTGAGCAGTGTATATATATATATATATATATATATATATATGTGTGTGTGTGTGTGTGTGTGCGCAGCAGCAGTGTTTGAATGCAGGTGCATGTATAAAACATATGTATATATGGTCCGTGCACAGTAAAAACTTTAAATAGTGATAACATTTACTAGAAGGATTCATGTGTATTTGCAAAATGTTTCTCTTCAAAACTGAATTGCATTAATTTGTTTAATGTCCATTCAAGCACAAAATCACTGGTTTTAACTGATTTTTTATGAGGCATGGAGTATTTTTGTCATTTAATTTTATTTATATTTTAAACATTATTTAAATATACATGAGGGGTGCTGCATTAGCATATTGAAGTAAATCTTGGGTTTGACAAGTACGCCAGTGGTGTACCAATGCATAAATTGTTGAGAACCAGTGCTTTATTGAAAGTGTTAAAGGGACATTAAAGACTAAATAAATGCTAGATAGAATGATGCATTCAAAGAAAAGATTAGTCTGAGAATAACATGTATTTTTTAAAGTTTCACTAGCTGTTAAAATATTGAAAAAATAACTGTAAAGTTTTAGTGTACTGTATATAAAACAATGGGAGCTGCCATGTTGTAACTTAGGTACCTGCTTTGCTTTGGCCAATTAGGTAACTAGAGCGTGCAGTCAATGGCTGTGGGGAATTTAAGAGTGTTCTACACTTCCATTTCTAACAGGAAAAGAAAAGCTCAAAATTTTAGATTGGAATTACAGGAAAAGAGGACAACATAAATAATGAAAGTATATTAATTTAGAGTTTTTCATATATATATGAACTATCAGTTTATATTACCATCTCAAAAAGTTTAATGTCCCTTTAATAAAGTAATATTTTTAATAATTAAAAAAATTGTTATACGGACGAATATATTAAAATGATTGATATTGAAATATTGATAACTAAATTCGAAAAATTTGGTTCGGTTCGATTCGGGTCGTAAAAAAAATTTGGTTTGAGACATTCGTAATATTTCGGTATGTGTCGGTAATTCAGTTTCGGAATTTATTTGTGTTGTTCCAAATTTTGAAATTCGGATGCATTTGAAACCTTTACCGAATTATTATAATTGTCGGACCGAATCTTTATTTCTAACTTATGTTCCAGCGATTGCCGAAAATTATGTTAAATAACGAAATAAAGTTATTAACCCCGAAACCGCAGTTCCCCCGACATCGCCGACACAAACTAAACCTATTAACCCCTAAACGGCACCCCCCAGATCGCCAACACTACCTAAACCTATTAACCCCTAAACTGCCGTTCCAAAACATTGCCAACACTAAATAAATTACAAACGGCTAGATTTAGAGTTCTGCGGCCAAAGGGGTGAGTTAGCTACGCGTGCTTTTTTTCCCCCGCAGCTTTTAAATACCGCTGGTATTTAGAGTTCACAGAATGGCTGCGTTAGGCTCCAAAAAAGGGAGCGTAGAGCATATTTACCGCCACTGCAACTCTCGATACCAGCGGTGCTTACGGACGCGGCCAGCTTCAAAAACGTGCTCGTGCACGATTCCCCCATAGAAAACAATGGGGCAGTTTGAGCTGAAAAAAAACCTAACACCTGCAAAAAAGCAGCGTTCAGCTCCTAACGCAGCCCCATTGTTTCCTATGGGGAAACAGTTTCTATGTCTGCACCTAACACCATAACATGTACCCCGAGTCTAAACACCCCTAACCTTACACTTATTAACCCCTAATCTGCCGCCCCCGCTATCGCTGACACCTGCATTTTATTATTAACCCCTAATCTGCCGCTCCGTACACCGCCGCAACCTACATTATACCTATGCACCCCTAATCTGCTGCCCCTAACACCGCCGACCCCTATGTTATATTTATTAACCCCTAATCTGCCGCCCCCGCTATCGCTGACCCCTGCATATTATTATTAACCCCTAATCTTCCGCTCCGTACACCGCTGCAACCTACGTTATCCCTATGTACCCCTAATCTGCTGCCCCTAACACCGCCGACCCCTATATTATATTTATTAACCCCTAATCTGCCGCCCCCAACGTCGCCTAAACCTACCTACAATAATTAACCCCTAATCTGCCGACCGGATCTCACCGCTACTCTAATAAATGTATTAACCCCTAAAGCTAAGTCTAACCCTAACACTAACACCCCCCTAAGTTAAATATAATTTAAATCTAATGAAATAAATTAACTCTTATTAAATAAATTATTCCTATTTAAAGCTAAATACTTACCTGTAAAATAAACCCTAATATAGCTACAATATAAATTATAATTATATTGTAGCTATTTTAGGATTAATATTTATTTTACAGGCAACTTTGTAATTATTTTAACCAGGTACAATAGCTATTAAATAGTTAATAACTATTTAATAGCTACCTAGTTAAAATAATTACAAAATTACCTGTAAAATAAATCCTAACCTAAGTTACAATTAAACCTAACACTACACTATCAATAAATAAATTAAATAAACTACCTACAATTATCTACAATTAAACCTAACACTACACTATCAATAAATTAATTAAATACAATACCTACAAATAAATACAATGAAATAAACTAACTAAAGTACAAAAAATTAAAAAGAACTAAGTTACAAAAAATAAAAAAATATTTACAAACATTAGAAAAATATTACAACAATTTTAAACTAATTACACCTACTCTAAGCCCCCTAATAAAATAACAAAGACCCCCAAAATAAAAAAATGCCCTACCCTATTCTAAAATTAAAATAGAAAAGCTCTTTTACCTTACCAGCCCTGAAAAGGGCCCTTTGCGGGGCATGCCCCAAAGAATTCAGCTCTTTTCCCTGTAAAAAAAAACCATACAATACCCCCCCAACATTACAACCCACCACCCACATACCCCTAATCTAACCCAAACCCCCCTTAAATAAACCTAACACTAAGCCCCTGAAGATCTCCCTACCTTGTCTTCACCATGCCAGGTTCACCGATCGATCCAGAAGAGCCTCCGATGTCTTGATCCAAGCCCAAGCGGGGGGCTGAAGATGTCCATGATCCGGCTGAAGTCTTCATCCAAGCGGGAGCTGAAGAGGTCCATGATCCGACTGAAGTCTTCTATCAAGCGGCATCTTCAATCTTCTTTCTTCCGGATCCATGTAGTTCATTCCGCCGACGCGGAACATCCATCTTCACCGACGACTTCCCGACGAATGACGGTTCCTTTCAGATTGAGCTTGCATTCTATTGGCTGATCGGAACAGCCAATAGAATGCGAGCTCAATCTGATTGGCTGATTGGATCAGCCAATCGGATTGAACTTGAATCTGATTGGCTGATTCCATCAGCCAATCAGAATTTTCCTACCTTAATTCCGATTGGCTGATAGAATCCTATCAGCCAATCGGAATTCGATGGACGCCATCTTGGATGACGTCCCTTAAAGGAACCTTCATTCGTCGTCTAGTCGTCGGAAGAAGAGGATGGATCCGCGATGGAGGTCTTGAAGATCAGCCAGTCGTCATCGGATGGAAGAACATAGAAGATGCGGCTTGGATGAAGATGTTTGCCGGTCCGGATGTCCTCTTCTGCCCGCTTGGATCAAGACTTCAGCCAGAGGATGGATGTCTTCAGCCCCCCGCTTGGGCTTGGATCAAGACATCGGAGACTGGACGGATCGCTGATACCCGGTGTGGTGAAGATAAGGTAGGAAGATCTTCAGGGGCTTAGTGTTAGGTTTATTTAAGGGGGTTTGGGTTAGATTAGGGGTATGTGGGTGGTGGGTTGTAATGTTGGGGGGGTATTGTATGTTTTTTTTCCAGGCAAAAGAGCTGAATTCTTTGGGGCATGCCCCGCAAATGGCCCTTTTAAGGGCTGGTAAGGTAAAAGAGTTTTTCTATATTAATTTTATTTTATTAGGGGGCTTAGAGTAGGTGTAATTAGTTTAAAATTGTTGTAATATTTTTCTAATGTTTGTAAATATTCTTTTATTTTTTGTAACTTAGTTCTTTTTTATTTTTTGTACTTTAGTTAGTTTTTTAATTGTATTTAATTGTAGGTATTGTATTTAATTAATTTAATGATAATGTAGTGTTAGGTTTAATTGTAACTTAGGTTAGGATTTATTTTACAGGTAATTTTGTAATTATTTTAACTAGGTAGCTATTAAATAGTTATTAACTATTTAATAGCTATTGTACCTAGTTAATATAATTACAAAGTTGCCTGTAAAATAAATATTAATCCTAAAATAGCTACAATATAATTATAATTTATATTGTAGCTATATTAGGGTTTATTTTACAGGTAAGTATTTAGCTTTAAATAGGAATAATTTATTTAATAAGAGTTAATTTATTTCGTTAGATTTAAATTATATTTAACTTAGGGGGGTGTTAGTGTTAGGGTTAGACTTAGCTTTAGGGGTTAATACATTTATTAGAGTAGCGGTGAGATCCGGTCGGCAGATTAGGGGTTAATTATTGTAGGTAGGTGGAGGCGACGTTGGGGGCGGCAGATTAGGGGTTAATAAATATAATATAGGGGTCGGCGGTGTTAGGGGCAGCAGATTAGGGGTACATAGGGATAACGTAGGCTGTGACGGTGTACAGAGCGGCAGATTAGGGGTTAATAATAATATGCAGGGGTCAGCGATAGCGGGGGCGGCAGATTAGGGGTTAATAAATATAATATAGGGGTCGGCGGTATTAGGGGCAGCAGATTAGGGGTACATAGGGATAACGTAGGTGGCGGCGGTGTGCAGTTGGCAGATTAGGGGTTAATAATTGTAGGTAGGTGGCGGCGACGTTGGGGGCCGCAGATTAGGGGTTAATAAATATTATGTAGGTGTCGGCGGTATTAGGGGCAGCAGATTAGGGGTACATAGGGATAACGTAGGTGGCGGCGGTGTGCGGTCGGCAGATTAGGGGTTAAAAAAATTTAATAGAGTGGCGGCGATGTGGGGGGTCCTCGGTTTAGGGGTACATAGGTAGTTTATGGGTGTTAGTGTACTTTAGAGCACAGTAGTTAAGAGCTTTATAAACCAGCGTTAGCCCAGAAAGCTCTTAACTACTGACTTTTTTCTGCGGCTGGAGTTTTGTCGTTAGATTTCTAAAGCTCACTTCAGCCAAGACTCTAAATACCAGCGTTAGAAAGATACCATTGAAAAGATAGGATACGCAAATTGCGTAGGGGGATCTGCGGTATGGAAAAGTCGTGGCTGCAAATTGAGCGTTAGACCCTTTCCTGACTGACTCCAAATACCAGCGGTAGCCCAAAACCAGCGTTAGGAGCCTCTAACGCTGGTTTTGACGGCTACCGCCAAACTCTAAATCTAGCCGTAAATAAATTATTAACCCCTAAATCGCCGCCCCACATCTCTAACACTACCTAAACCTATAAACCCTTTAACTGCCGCCCCCACATCGCCGACACTAACTAAATAACGAAATAAAGTTATTAACCCCGAAACCGCAGTTCCCCCGACATCTCTGACACTAACTAAAACTATTAACCCCTAAGCTGCACCCCCCCACATCACCAACTCTACGTAAACCTATTAACCACTAAAGCACCATTCCCAAACATCGCCAACACTAACTAACCTATTAACCCCTAAACCGCAGTTCCCCGACATCGCTAACACTAACTAAACCTATTAAACCCTAAACCGCACCCCCCCACACACATCGCCAACACTAACTAAACCTATTAACCCCTAAACCGCCGGCACCCACATCGCAACAACCTAAATTAAACTATATTAACCCCTAAACCTAACACCCTCTATCTTTAACATAATTTAAAGAGACCTAAATTAAAGTTTAAATTATTAACTAAATAATATAATACCTATTTAAAACTAAATACATACTTTACTTACCTGTGAAATAAAACCTAAACTAGCTACAATATACCTAATAGTTATATTGTAGCTAGCTTAGGTTTTATTTTTATTTGACAGGTAAGTTTGTATTTATTTTTACTAGGTAGACTAGTTAGTAAATAGTTATTAACTATTTACTAACTACCTAGTTGAAATAAATACAAACTTACCTGTGAAATAAAATAAAACCTAAGCTGCCTTACACTAAAAGCTAACATTACAAAATAAAACTCTACCATTACAAAAAATAAAAACACTAAAATTTAAAAATTAAATAAAAAAAAACTACTATTACAAAAAATAACAAACAAAATTATCCAAAACAATTAAAATTATTACTAGTCTAATACCCCTTTTTAAAAAAAAAAAAAAAAAAAAAAACACCCCAAAATAAAAAAATCCCTAATGTATAATAAACTAACAAGGGCCCTTAAAAGCTCTTTTCCTACAAAAGAAAAACACAAAGACCCACTAACATTACAACCCTCCCCCCAACCTACAAAATAAAATCTACCCTTTGCCCTGGAAAGGGCATTTGTATGGACATTGCCCTTAAAAGGGCATTCAGCTCTTTTGCTGCCCATTAAAAATAAAAAATCGCTATTCTAAAAAAAAAAAAACGAAAAAAAAAACATTACACAAAATAACAAACGAATTATCAAAAATAA
The DNA here is from genome assembly GCF_027579735.1 of Bombina bombina. Lineage (NCBI taxonomy): Eukaryota > Metazoa > Chordata > Amphibia > Anura > Bombinatoridae > Bombina > Bombina bombina. Next base: position 302,869,226 of record NC_069503.1, read on the forward strand.
TAAAAATTATTCCTATTCTAATACCCATTTAAAAAAAACACCCCAAAATAAAAAACCTAATCTATAATAAACTACCAATAAACCTTAAAAGGGCCTTTTGTAGGGCATTGCCCTAAAGAAATCAACTCTTTTGCTCACAAATAAATACAAAGACCCACTAAAATTACAAACCCCCACCCCACCAAACCCACAAAATAAAAAAAAATATCTAAAAAAACCTAATCTACCCATTGCCCTAAAAAGGGCATTTGTATGGGCATTGCCCTGAAAAGGGCATTCAGCTCTTTTACTGCCCTTAAAAAGGCATTCAGCTCTTTTAAGAGTGCCCATCCTAATCTAAAAAAAAACACCCCAAAAAAAGACCTAACACTAACCCTTCTTTAGGTACTCACAGTTGTTAAAGTCCCGCTTGAACGATCTTCATCCAGGCAGCATCTTCATCCATCTTCTTCATCCCTGTGGAGGCGGAGCAGCGAGGTCCAGGCCGAAGTCCAGGAGGAGGTCCAGACGGAGGTCCATCGATCCGACGTGGAGGTCCTCTTTATGCGATCCTCTGCAGCACACTGAGGATTGAAATGCAAGGAAACCCTTTTATACTGGGAGTACCATTGCATTCCTATTGGCTGAAAAAATTGAATCAGCCAATAGGAATAAGAGCTGCTTAAAGTGAAAGTCAATTTTGATGAATTAGTGCCCGGTTTTTAATAATCCCTATTAAAAACAAGGGCACTTTAATTCATCAAAATTGACATTTCACATGTTTTCTTCAAAAACTTACCTTTTAATCCTGGCAGCCGCCCCAGCACTTCCTTCGCCCGTCGCAAGCCATCTTCGCGGGTCCAAAATGATGAATCCGGCTTCCTCCAATCACGGCGTTGCATCAGGCTAAGATTCCCCTGGGGGTTAGCCATGATTGGAGTAAGCCTGGTTCATCGTTTCTGACATCTGCAGAGGCTTCCAACGGCCGGGAGAATCGCTGGAGTGGCTGCAAGGATTAAAAGGTACGTTTTTGAAGAAAAGAAGTTAAATGTCAATTTTGATGAATTAAACTGCCCTTGTTTTTAATAGGATTATTAAAAACCGGGCACTAATTCATCAAAATTGACCTTCACTTTAAAATCCTATTGGCCAATAGGATTTGAGCAGCTCTCATTCCTATTGGCCGATTTGAACAGCCAATAGAAATGAGAGCTGCTTAAATCCTATTGGCTGATTTGAACAACTAATAGGATTTAAGCAGCTCTTGTTCCTATTGGCTGATTCAAATTTTTCAGCCAATAGGAATGCAATGGTACCTCCAGTAAAAAAATGGGTACCTTGTATTTCAATCCTCAGTGTGCGGCAGATGATTGCATGAAGAGGACCTCCACGTTGGATCGATAGACCTCCGCCTGGACTTCCGCCTCCGCAGGGATGAAGAAGATGTCGGTCCCGCAATGGATGAAGATGGAGCCGCCGGGATGAAGATCGTTCAAGCGGGACTTCAACAACTGTGAGTACCTAAAGAGGGCTTAGTGTTAAGTTTTTTTTAAGGTTTTTTGGGGTGGGTGTTTTTTTTAGATTAGGGTGGGCACTCTTAAAAGAGCTGAATGTCTTTTTCAGGGCAATGCCCATACAAATGCCCTTTTCAGGCCAATGGGTAGATTAGGTTTTTTTTAGATAGTTTTTTTTTTTTATTTTGTGGGTTTGAGGGGAAGGGGGTTTGTAATGTTAGTGGGTCTTTGTATTTATTTGTGAGCAAAAGAGCTGATTTCTTTAGGGCAATGAAACAAGCAAAGTGTCCGTGCACTCGGCTAAGGGAAAAAGTAAACAGCTCAGTGTACTTGACCTTAGCTTTAATGGTTAAAGCCCTCCAGAGAAGTCATATTACAGCACAGCTCAGAAACATATATACAGTGTATAAAGCGGACTTACTAGAGGTAGATCTTCTTCCATGAGTAGTATCTCCTCTGCTTCACCGCCGCTGTTCAGCTGTCGCTTTGTACTGCCTTTCCGGGTTATGGGCTCACGGTCAAAATTTCCTGCTGCAAGCTTACTAGGAGCGCCCTGTGGAAATGGTCCAATCACAGCAGCAAAAACAAAAAAAAAGGAATCCCAGACCGGCTCCTCCTAAAACTTTTTATTCGATCAATTAAAACAGTAACAGGGGCTGCCTAACATGCTCAATTGCTTGCCATTTAAAGTGTGTTATCTTGCCTATGTACATGTATGAAGTGATACGCCAATGCTGAGCATTCCTTATTACATCTGATATTACTAAGATGTTCTCTGATACGTGACCTCACCTCTCTGGTGGTGAGCCCCACGTATCGCCGCTCACAATATACACAAGATATTAGATAAATTACATATCCCATTGAACCATTAATGCATTGGGACGTCTCAAATCTTTGGCCCGTGGCATATGAGTAAAAAAATCTTGTAACTTTTACTGAGTCGCAGGCTTTACAAAGTGGACTATTACATTTAAACGTACCTTTGTGTATCAGCAAAGAGCTCATATTTACCTGACTAGGTATTTTCGTAGGTGAAAGCATATTACCTACAGTCATACTCCTGGTATATGAAAAATTACAGCCCTTTTCTATTAATGGTTTGAGTTTGTCATCTGCTCTTAGAATTGCCAGGTTCTTTCTAACAATATCACATATATTTACATATTGGTTGCTATGGTTTTGATGAAGTATAGACCTTTGTTAGTATTTTTCTTATCTTTATTTGTAGCTAAGAGATCATTTCTAGCTATCTCATCTACTTGTTGTTTTGCTCTCTTAATTACAGATCTCAGATACCCTCTATTCCTAAGTTGCAGTGATAAAGTGCCTCATTCCTGTTTGTATTCCCCTTCTTTAGAACAGTTCCTCTTCATTCTAAGGAACTGTCCTTTGGCTATAGCCATTGATATATGTTTGGGGTGGTTACTTTTGGCGTGCAGCAAATTATTTTTTGCTATTGGTTTTCTGTATGTTTTAGTATGAATAAGACCTCTCTCTGGTCTCCCTATAGTGTTATACCTAGGTAGCTGATTTCTTCTGTATCAAACTCCATAGTAAAGGTCAATCCAACCTCATTACAATTCAAATACTCTAAGAAGTCATAGACTTCTTCCCTTGGACCATTCCATATAAGGATCAGGTCGTCAATATACCTGCAAAAAAACACTATTCTATCTTTATAGGTATTTCCATCTCCAAAGATGTGGGACTCCTCCCACCAACCTAAGAATAGGTTGGCGTACGACGGGGCAAATTTTGCCCCCATCGCTGTCCCACACCTTTGGAGATAGAAATCACCCTGAAATTCAAAGTAGTTGTGTTCTAACAAGAATTTCACAATACAGATAACAAATGCAGTTTGTTCCCTAGTATGACTGGTCTTGGTTCTTAGACAGAACTTAAACTCTTTTAGTCCATATATATGTGGAATTCTAGAGTAAATCGAGACTATATCTATAGTCACCCATAAATACTCCTTTTTCCACTCCAAGTCTGTACATAGCTTTAATAAGTGTTTTGTATCCTGTAGATAACTCCATAATGTTTTAACAATTGGTTGTAAAATCTGGTCTATCCACTCAGATAGGAGCTCCAAAATAGAGCCTATACCTGACACGATAGGTCTGCCACTTATGTTCTCTAATGTCTTATGAACTTTGGGGAAGAAATGAAATACTGGAATTTGGGGATGTTCTTTGTACAGGAATTCAGCTGTAGCTGTGTCCAAAAACCCATTCTCTACCCCATCATCAATTAGAGACTTGATTTATCTTAGAAAATATCTAGTAGGATTTGACGGAAGTAGCTCATAGGTTTGGGGAACATATAGTTGTCAATTTGCCTCCCTTATATAATTATCTCTTTGCATAATTACAGTACTCCCCCCTTGTCTGATTTCCTTACTACTAGTTCTTTGTTATCTTTTAGCTCTTGTAGAGCCTTTTTTTGTGTATTATTTAAATTTGGGGTGGTCCTATCTACCTCTGAATATAATTTAATTAGATCATGTTCCACTGATCTTTAGAACATTTCCAGGACTGTTCCCCTACTTTGAATGGGGTAGAATTTGGATCTATTCTTTAGTGGTGCAGTAATTGTGGTAGACTCTGCAACAAACTCTTTGGTAACCCCTTTTGTATCATGGGATTCTTTAAATAACTCATTCATATACTTGATTGTACAGAGTTCACTAAAATTCATATTAGTGTGTATGTTAACATTATGGACTGCATTGGATTCTCTGTTCACTGGTTCAGGTTGTTCTCCTGTCTCTCTGTCAAAATGTCTTCTAAGGGTCAGGGTTCTAATAAGCCTATTGACATCTATGAGGGTATCGAATAGATTACATTTACACGATGGTGCAAATCCTAATCCAAAATTCATCATATTGTGAAGGTGTAAGATCTATACCTGATAAGTTTATAACATTACCTACTATATATATATATATATATATATATATATATATATATATATATAGTTTCCCCTTTTGAGGTACTATTTCTTTCTCTAGTTTTTCATTCTGTGTGTACGTAGTCTGTAACACTCTCTCCCTCTCTGTTCTTTTTCTGACCCCCCCCCCTTATGGTTTTCCTGGGAGTACATGAAAAACCTGTTGCATACTATCCAAATTCTCCCTATCCTCCGTATTTTCTCTCTCTCTTCCTTGATCATTAGCTTCCCATTTCTTGCTGTTATACTTAGATGCTGGATCTACTCTATTCCCTTGTTTTTTATATTTCTGTTTCTCTGTTTTGGGGATAGTACCAATATCTCTATAGCCATGTTGTTGGGTACTGCTCTGACTCCCTTCTATCTGACTAGATAGATCCTGACTTTTATTTATATTGCTTTTCAAAATAGATGAGTGTCCTTTAGCTACATTGATTACATGTGTATTATCAGAGTCTGATTTATTATGTGTCCCTCCTTGTTTATGATAATTCATATCTTCATCACAGGAGTCAATTTCTGTATCAGAGAAGCCAACTCTCTTTTTGTCCTCTTTATCAGGGTTATTTTCCTCTTATTATTATTTTGTGACCATCTTTGATAGGATCTTGATCTTGATCTGTTCCTTCTCATCCTTCATCTACCAATACGATATTGGGAGGACCTATCCTTGTTCCATATGAACACTTTATTGTTCTTATAGTCATCGTTGTCTCGAAGGTATTTGGAGTGTTTGACTGCAATGATATCCTTTTTTGTCTCCTCCACAGTATTTCTCAGGATTACATCCATCTCATAATAGTCCTGTTTTTTGGTACATTTGTCCAATACCAGCTGTAATTCCTTGATATTGACTCTTGTGTTAGCAAGTTCTGCTGTTTTATATTTTATTATCAATATAAAGAGCCTTAAAAACAGTCTGTCAACACCTCATTCCATTCTTGTATAAAATCCTCATCATTTACATCGAATGTGGGGTATTTGTTCAAACGTATTCCCCTAGGGATCATTTTGAGACTTTGGTACTGTTCTAGAGTCCATTTATCAAGTTTATTTCTTGTTTCTTTAATTTTAAGGCATTCCATTTCATAAAAAAGATCACCTAATGCTGACTGCGTTCGGCTTGTAGAAAATATTTTTTAAAATTCTATATTATCTTGCTCTCTGTCCATTTGATACCTGTCTATTGCTATTAGCATTATATTAGGTATAGATTATAAATTGAACCTACTTAAAGGGACACTGAACCCAAATTTTTTTCTTTCGTGATTCAAATAGAGCATGAAATTTTAAGCAACTTTCTAATTTACTCCTATTATCAAATTTTCTTCATTCTCTTGGTATTTTTATTTGAAACGCAAGAATGTAAGTTTAGATGCCGGCCCATTTTTGGTGAATAACCTGGGTTGTTCTTGCTGATTGGTGGATAAATTAATTCACCAATAAAAAAGTGCTGTCCAGAGATCTAAACAAAAAAAAAAGCTTAGATGCATTCTTTTTCAAATAAAGATAGCAAGAGAACAAAGAAAAAAAGGATAATAGGATTAAATTAGAAAGTTGCTTAAAATTGCATGCTCTATCTGAATCACAAAAGAAAAAAATTGGGTTCAGTGTCCCTTTAAAGAATAATCCCTATCAAATAGCTGAAGTCAACTCATTTACTTATTTCCTTTATATGATATATGTGTCTGCCCAATCCATCTTCATGGATACTTATATATCTTAACATATGGAATATTCATAATTTCTATATAATAGAAGTGTAACATAGTTGTGTCTGTCCCAAATAGATTAAGTCAAGTGACCAGAAATAACACTGATGGAAATAAGAGTGAAAAGTACACTTAAGACACATTATGTTATGATACACACTATAACCATTAGGTTTTTTACCAAGCTACATCGTATTTACTGTTCTTTTAAGAGTTCAAGAATGTGTATATATATATATATATATATTCATGTATCTATTACTATTTGTATTCTCTGACAGTACCTAACAGTATTGCAGATTGCCAATGTAGAAAATAGCAGTATCTGTTCGGTAACTTATGATTTTTCTCAAGCCAATTTTTATGTTATAGTCTATATCAGTCAAAAAATATAACGATCTGCCGATATTGAAATAGCTAGCGGAGTTTGATGATACAAAGTATCTTTTTGCAGGGTTAAAATTACAAGCAAAGCGTCCCTAGCAATATAGAAAGTTTAGGCAGAGTGTGTCAGATTACGTCAGGAGACTGCGAGACTAATCATAGAGTAAGGGGTATGTCAGAAGCCGTCCAATCAGATTGATATACTGTAGTATAAAGCAGAGAAAGTACAACCACATTTATCTATGAATACGGGCACCACCGAAACACGTCAGCTGTGAGGGGTACCTTGTCGCATTCAGTTTTTACTTACTTACCTGTAGGTGCATCTGTGACTTTCGTTATATATGTGCTGTTACTGTTTTAATTGATTGAATAAAAAGTTTTAAGAGGAGCCGGTCTGGGATTCCTTTTTTTTTTTTTTTTGCTGCTGTAACTTTAGGGCAATGCCCTACAAAATGCCCTTATACCCTACCTATTGGTAGTTTTTTATAGATAAGGTTTTTTTATTTTTAAATGGGTATTAGAATAGGAATCATTTTTATTATTTTTTAAAATTTGTTTGTTAATTTATGTAATGTTTTGTTTTCGTTTTGGGGTGGATTTTTATTTTTAGATTAGGGGTTGGTCATTTCTTAAAAGAGCTGAATGCCCTTTTAAGGGCAGAAAAAAGAGCTGATTGCAATGCCCATACAAATACCCTTTTCAGGCCAATGGGTAGATTAGGTTTAACTTTATTTTTATTTTGTGGGTTTGAGGGGGTTGAGGTTTGTAATGTTAGTGGGTCTTTGTGTTTTTCTTTTGTAGAAAAAGAGTTGATTTCTTTAGGGCAATGCCCTACAAAAGGCCATTTTAATGGCCCTTGGTAGTTTACTATAGATAAGGGATTTTTTATTATGGGATGTTTTGTTTTTTGTTTTTTTTTAAAAAAAAAAGGGATATTAGAATAGGAATAATTTTTATTGTTTTGGATAATTTCATTTCTTATTTTTTGTAATGGTAGTTTTTTAATTTTTTGTAATTTTAGTGTTTTTTTATTTTGTAATGGTAGTTTTTTTTATTTTGTAATGTTAGCTTTTAGGCAGCTTAGGATTTATTTTTATTTCACAGGTAAGTTTGTATTTATTTTAACTAGGTAGTTAGTAAATAGTTAATAACTATTTTTTACTAACTAGTCTACCTAGTTAAAATAAATAACTTACCTGTGAAATAAAAATAAAACACAAGCTAGCTACAATATAACTATTAGTTATATTGTAGCTAGCTTAAGTTTTATTTCACAGGTAAGTTACTTTGTATTTAGATTTAAATAGGTATTATTTAGTTAATAATTATAACTTTAATTTAGTTATATTTTAATTATGTTAAAGTTAGGGGGTGTTAGGTTTAGGGGTTAATATAGTTTATTTATGGTTGTTGCAATGTGGGGGCCGACAGTTTAGGGGTTAATAGGTTTAGTTAGTATTGGCGATGTTTGGGAACGGCGGTTAAGGGGTTAATAGCTTTAGTTAGTGTCGGCAATGTTTAGGCCTGTATAGATACTTAATATATGGAATATGTTCACAGTTTATTGAATTTAGTTTTTGACAATTTTGCACATGCTATGTTGCGGCCTTTTGCACATGCTGTTTTCTGATTGGGAAATTGTGTGGGGGAGGACTTAACAGGCCTATATAAGTTTGCTTTGTACACCATTTCTTTTTTTGGAAGAAGGGTTTTTTTTACCCCGAAACGTCACTTTAATAAAACACTTGTTTTCACAGTTGACTGAAGTCCAGCGAGTGCTTTATATGCGAACTGTACTTGGATTTTGAGATAGCACCCTGGTAGTTGTTGACCTTTTGGTGAGCGTGCAACCAAAATGCTCCATTACTATATACTGTGTATATATATATATATATATATATATATATATATATATATATATATATATATATATATTCAGTATCTCACAAAAGTGAGTACAACCCTCACATTTTTGTAAATATTTTATTATATCTTTTCAAGTGACAACACTGAAGAAATTACACGTTGCTACAATGTAAAGTAGTGAGTGTACAGCCTGTATAGCAGTATAAATTTGCTGTCCCCTCAAAATAACTCAACACAAACTGTTGGCAACAAAAGTGAGTACACCTTAAGTGGAAATGTCCAAATTTGGCCTAAAGTGTCAATATTTTGTGTGGCCACCATTATTTTCCAGCACTGCCTTAACCCTCTTGGGCATGGAGTTCACCAGATCTTCACAAGTTGCAACTGGAGTCCTCTTCCACTCCTACATGACGACATAACGGAGCTGGTGGATGTTAGAGACCGTGCGCTCCCCCACCTTCCGTTTGAGGATGCCCCACAGATGCTCAAAAAGGTTTAGTTCTGGAGACATGCTTGGCCAGTCCATCACCTTTACACTCAGCTTCTTTAGCAAGGCAGTGGTCGTCTTAGAGGTGTGTTTGGGGTCATTATCATGTTTGAATACTGCCCTGATTCCCAGTCTCCAAAGTTAGGGGATCATGCTCTGCTTCAGTATGTCACAGTACATGTTGGCATTCATGGTTCCCTCAATGAACTGTAGCTCCCCAGTGCCAGCAGCACTCATGCAGGCCCAGACCATGACACTCCCACCACCATGCTTGAATGTACGCAAGACACACTTGTCTGTGTACTCCTCACCTGGTTGCCGCCACACATACTTGACACCATCTGAACCAAATAAGTTTATCTTGGTCTCATCGGACCACAGGACATGGTTCCAGTAATCCATGTCCTTAGTCTGCTTGTCTTTAGCAAACTGTTTGCGGGCTTTCTTGTGCATCATCTTTAGAAGAGGCTTCCTTCTGGGATGACAGCCGTGCAGATCAATTTTATGCAGTGTGCAGCGTATGGTCTGAGCACTGACAGGCTGACCCCTACCCCTTCAACCTCTGCAGCAATGCTGGCAGCACTCATACGTCTATTTCCCAAAGACAACCTCTAAATATGACGCTGAACACATGCACTCAACTTCTTTGGGTAACCATGGCGAAGCCTGTTCTGAGTGGAATCTGTCCTTTGAACCACTGTATGGTCTTGCCCACTGTGCTGCAGCTTAGTTTCAGGGTCTTGGCAATCTTCTTATAGCCTAGGCATCTTTATGTAGAGCAACAATTCTTTTTTTCAGATCCTCAGAGAGTTCTTTGCCATGAGGTGCCATGTTGAACCTCCAGTGACCAGCATGAGAGAGTGTGAGAGCGATAACACCAAATTTAACACATCTGCCCCCCATTCACACCTGAGACCTTGTAACACTAACGAGTCACATGACACTGGGGGGGGGGGAGAAATGGCTAATTGAGCCCAATTTGGACATTTCCACTTAGGGGTGTACTCACTTTTGTTGCCAACAGTTTAGACATGTTGTCACATGAAAAGATATAATAAAATATTTACAAAAATGTGAGGGTGTACTAACTTTTGTGAGATATTGTGTATGTATATATATATATATATATATATATATAAACAAATACTCATTTACTGTAGTGAGATAGATTTTTATGCTAAGCATGATTAAATATCATATGTTTAAATAAATAGTAGGTCTGTGATATAGTACTTTTAACACTATTTAAGGCAGTGATGAACAATTATTCGGCTAGATTACGAGTTGTGCGTTAGGGTAAAAAAGCAACGTTAAGACGTCCTAACGCTGCTTTTTTACGCCCGCTGGTATTACGAGTCTTGAAGGTTTAGGGTCACCGCACACTTCTTTGGCCTTACCGCAAAACGACTTACATAAACTTCGTAAAGTCTTTTTCCTATGGGACTTCCATAGCGCCGGTATTACAAGTCTGTCCTGGGAGGACAAAAAGTAAGCCGTACACTCTACCCCATCAAGAGTCCTAACGCATTTTAAAGTCAGTAGTTAGGAGTTTTATGGTACAACGCCGTAACATAAAACTCATAAATGAAGTGCTAAAAAGTACACTAACACCCATAAACTACCTATTAACCCCTAAGCCGAGGCCCTCCCACATCGCAAACACTATAATAAAATTATTAACCCATAATCTGCCGCTCCGGACACCACCGCCACCTACATTATATTTATGAACCCCTAATCTGTTGCCCCCAACATCGTCGACACCTACATTATATTTATTAACCCCTAATCTGCCGCCCCCAATGTCGCCACAACCTACCTACACTTATTAACCCCTAATCTGCCGCCCCCAACGTCGATGCCACTATAATAAACATATTAACCCCTAAACCGCCGCACTCCCGCCTCGCAAACATTAGTTAAATATTATTAACCCTATTACCTATAAAATAAACCCTAAGCTAGCTACAATATAACTAATAGTTACATTGTAGCTAGCTTAGGGTTTATTTTTATTTTACAGGCAAGTTTGTATTTATTTTAACTAGGTAGAATAGTTATTAAATAGTTATTAACTATTTAATAACTACCTAGCTAAAATAAATACAAAAGTACCTGTAAAATAAAACCTAACCTAAGTTACACTAACACCTAACACTACACTACAATTAAATAAATTAACTAAATTAACAACAATTAAAAAAATGATATTAGCTAAACTACAAAAAAACACTAAATTACAGAAAATAATAAACAAATTACAAGATTTTTAAACTAATTACACCTAATCTAATAGCCCTATCAAAATAAAAAGCCCCCCCCAAAATAAAAAAAAACCCTAGCCTAAACTAAACTATCAATAGCCCCTAAAAGGGCCTTTTGCGGGGCATTGCCCAAAGAAATCAGCTCTTTTACCTGTAAAAAAGGGCAGTTAGCTCTTTTGCAGCCCAAAGTCCCTAACCTAAAAATAAAACCCACCCAATACACCCTTAAAAAAAAACAAATCCAAGATGGCGTCCCTTAGATTCCGATTGGCTGATAGAATTCTATCAGCCAATCGGAATTAAGGTAGAAAAAATCCTATTGGCTGATGCAATTAGCCAATAGGATTGAGCTTGCATTCTATTGGCTGATCCAATGGAATGGAATTGTGATTGCATCAGCCAATAGGATTTTTTCTACCTTAATTCCGATTGGCTGATAGAATTCTATCAGCCAATCGGAATTAAGGTAGAAAAAATCCTATCAGCCAATCGGAATCTAAGGGACGCCATTTTGGATGACGTCACTTAAAGGAACCTTCATTCGTCTTTAGTCGTCGGAAGAAGAGGATGCTCCGCGTTGGATGTCTTGAAGATGAAGCCGCTCCGCGTAGGATGGATGAAGATAGAAGATGCCGTCTGGATGAAGACTTCTGCCTGTCTGGAGGACCACTTCGCCCAGCTTGGATGAAGACTTCTCCCGGCTTCGTTGAGGACTTCGGCCTGGTTGGATGAAGACTTCTCCCGCTTCCTTGAGGATGGATGTCCGGTCTTCAGAACTGTAAGTCGATCTACGGGGGGTTAGTGTTACATTTTTTTAAGGGTATATTGGGTGGGTTTTATTTTTAGGTTACGGACTTTGGGCTGCAAAAGAGCTAACTGCCCTTTTAAAGGCAATGCCCATCCAAATGCCCTTTTCAGGGCAATGGGGAAATTAGGTTTTTTTTTAGATAGTATTTTATTTGGGGGGTTGGTTGTGTGGGTGGTGGGTTTTACTGTTGGGGGGGGTTGTTTGTATTTTTTTTTTTAGGTAAAAGAGCTGATTTCTTTGGGGCAATGCCCCACAAAAGGTCCTTTTAAGGGCTATTGATAGTTTAGTTTAGTTTAGGCTAGGGGTATTTTTTTATTTTGGGGGGGCTTTTTTATTTTGATAGGGCTATTAGATTAGGTGTAATTAGTTTATAAATCTTGTAATTTGTTTATTATTTTCTGTGTTATTTTTTTGTACTTTAGCTAATTTAATTTAATTTAGGGATTAGCAGATTAGGGGTTTATAAGTATAATGTAGGTGGCGGCGGTGTCCGGAGCGGCAGATTAGGGGTTAATAAATATAATGGAGGTGTCAGTGATGTAGGGGGCGGCAGATTAGGGGTTTATAAGTGTAAGATTAGGGGTGTTTAGACTCGGGGTTCATGTTAGGGTGTTAGGTGTAAACATAAAATGTGTTTCCCCATAGGAATCAATAGGGCTGCATTACTGAGTTTTACGCTGCTTTTTTGCAGGTGTTAGGCTTTTTTTCAGCCGGCTCTCCCTGTTGATTCCTATGGGGAAATCGTGCACGAGCACGTACGACCAGCTCACCGCTGACTTAAGCAGCGCTGGTATTGGAGTGCAGTAAGGAACAAAATTTTGCTCAACGCTCACTTCTTGCCTTTTAACGCCGGGTTTGTAAAATCCCGTAATACCAGCAATGAAAAAACTGCTCGTTAGCACCGCATAGCCTCTAACGCAAAACTCGTAATCTAGGTGAAAGTCATTTGCCTTTTTTTTCAAAATGGTATTTTAATGTTCCTTTATCTCTGAGAATTATATTTTCAAATTCTTGCAGGAATTGGAAATGCAGACTCCACACTTTACAAGCCTAATGTTAATATATTTTATATGGCTATCACTTGCTCATTCTAGTAACTTATTTATTTATATCCCTAACTGGGCTCAGCAGAGGAGATAAGATTTATTTAAAAAGGGGAATTCAACATGGCAATGCCCTTAACTCTATGAAAAATACAACTTTGCACCTATATTTTTTTTTAATATATTATTCTCAAACTAATTATTGCTTTGAAAAACAACTATCTAGATTAAGAGTTTCTTCTGTTAAGTGTGATCAGTCCACGGGTCATCATTACTTCTGGGATATTACTCCTCCCCAACAGGAAGTGCAAGAGGATTCACCCAGCAGAGCTGCATATAGCTCCTCCCCTCTACGTCACTCCCAGTCATTCGACCAAGGACCAACGAGAAAGGAAAAGCCAAGGGTGAAGTGGTGACTGGAGTATAAATTAAAAAATATTTACCTGCCTTAAAAAACAGGGCGGGCCGTGGACTGATCACACTACAGAAGAAAGGAATTTATCAGGTAAGCATAAATTATGTTTTCTTCTGCATATAGCTCCTCCCCTCTACGTCACTCCCAGTCATTCTCTTGCACCCAACGACTAGATAGGATGTGTGAGAGGACTATGGTGATTATACTTAGTTTTATATCTTCAATCAAAAGTTTGTTATTTTAAAATAGCACCGGAGTGTGTTATTACCTCTCTGGCAGAGTTTGAAGAAGAATCTACCAGAGTTTTGCTATGATTTTAGCCGGAGTAGTTAAGATCATATTGCTGTTCTCGGCCATCTGAGGAGTGAGGTAAACTTCAGATCAGGGGACAGCGGGCAGATGAATCTGCATAGAGGTATGTAGCAGTTTTTATTTTCTGACAATGGAATTGATGAGAAAATCCTGCCATACCGATATAATGTCATGTATGTATACTTTACACTTCAGTATTCTGGGGAATGGTACTTCACTAGAATTACACTGTAAGAAATACATAAAGCTGTTTAATAACTAGAGATTATGTTTAACGTTTTTGCTGGAATGTAAAATCGTTTTCATTTGCTGAGGTACTGTGTGAATAAATGTTTGGGCACTATTTTTCCACTTGGCAGTTGCTTAATCTGTTTTTCTGACAGTTTCTGTTCTCCCTCACTGCTGTGTGTGAGGGGGAGGGGCCGTTTTTTTGGCGCTTTTACTATGCATCAAATATTTCAGTCAGCAACTCATTGTATTCCCTGCATGATCCGGTTCATCTCTACAGAGCTCAGGGGTCTTCAAAACTTATTTTGAGGGAGGTAATTTCTCTCAGCAGAGCTGTGAGAATTATAGTTTGACTGAGATAAAAAACGTTTATTCTGTAATTTGTTTCCTGCTTTCAGAATTTGTTATCTTTGCTAATGGGATTAAACCTTTGCTAAAGTTGTGTTGTTTACAAGGATTGAGGCTATAACTGTTTCAATTTATTAATTTTCAACTGTCATAGATCTTCTGTGCTTCTTAAAGGCACAGTACGTTTTAATATTATTCTAATTGAATTGTATTTCCAAGTTGCAAGTTTATTTGCTAGTGTGTTAAACATGTCTGATTCAGAGGATGATACCTGTGTCATTTGTTGCAATGCCAAAGTGGAGCCCAATAGAAATTTATGTACTAACTGTATTGATGCTACTTTAAATAAAAGTCAATCTGTACAAATTGAACAAATTTCACCAAACAACGAGGGGAGAGTTATGCCGACTAACTCGCCTCACGTGTCAGTACCTACATCTCCCGCTCAGAGGGAGGTGCGTGATATTGTAGCGCCGAGTACATCTGGGCGGCCATTACAAATCACATTACAGGATATGGCTACTGTTATGACTGAGGTTTTGGCTAAATTACCAGAACTAAGAGGTAAGCGTGATCACTCTGGGGTGAGAACAGAGTGCGCTGATAATATTAGGGCCATGTCAGACACTGCGTCACAGGTGGCAGAACATGAGGACGGAGAACTTCATTCTGTGGGTGACGGTTCTGATCCAAACAGACTGGATTCAGATATTTCAAATTTTAAATTTAAACTGGAAAACCTCCGTGTATTACTAGGGGAGGTGTTAGCGGCTCTGAATGATTGTAACACAGTTGCAATACCAGAGAAAATGTGTAGGTTGGATAAATATTTTGCGGGACCGACGAGTACTGAGGTTTTTCCTATACCTAAGAGACTTACTGAAATTGCTACTAAGGAGTGGGATAGACCCGGTGTGCCGTTCTCACCCCCTCCGATATTTAGAAAAATGTTTCCAATAGACGCCACCACAAGGGACTTATGGCAAACGGTCCCTAAGTTGGAGGGAGCAGTTTCTACCTTAGCTAAGCGTACCACTATCCCGGTGGAGGATAGCTGTGCTTTTTCAGATCCAATGGATAAAAAGTTAGAGGGTTACCTTAAGAAAATGTTTGTTCAACAAGGTTTTATATTGCAACCCCTTGCATGCATTGCGCCGATCACGGCTGCAGCGGCATTCTGGATTGAGTCTCTGGAAGAGAACATTGGTTCAGCTACTCTGGACGACATTACGGACAGGCTTAGAGTCCTTAGACTAGCTAATTCATTCATTTCGGAGGCCGTAGTACATCTTACTAAACTTACGGCGAAGAATTCAGGATTCGCCATTCAGGCACGCAGGGCGCTGTGGCTAAAATCCTGGTCAGCTGATGTTACTTCTAAGTCTAAATTGCTTAATATACCTTTCAAAGGGCAGACCTTATTCGGGCCCGGGTTGAAAGAGATTATCGCTGACATTACAGGAGGTAAAGGCCATGCCCTGCCTCAGGACAAAGCCAAAGCCAAGACTAGACAGTCTAATTTTCGTTCCTTTCATAATTTCAAAGCAGGAGCAGCATCAACTTCCTCTGCACCAAAACAGGAAGGAGCTGTTGCTCGCTACAGACAAGGCTGGAAACCTAACCAGTCCTGGAACAAGGGCAAGCAGACTAAGAAACCTGCTGCTGCCCCTAAAACAGCATGAATTGAGGGCCCCCGATCCGGGATCGGATCTAGTGGGGGGCAGACTTTCTCTCTTTGCCCAGGCTTGGGCAAGAGATGTTCAGGATCCCTGGGCGCTAGAGATAATATCTCAGGGATACCTTCTGGACTTCAAATACTCTCCTCCAAGAGAGAGATTTCATCTGTCAAGATTGTCAACAATCCAGACAAAGAAAGAGGCGTTTCTACGCTGCGTACAAGAGCTCTTGTTAATGGGAGTAATCCATCCAGTTCCACGATCGGAACAGGGACAGGGGTTTTACTCAAATCTGTTTGTGGTTCCCAAAAAAGAGGGAACTTTCAGACCAATCCTGGACTTAAAGATCCTAAACAAATTCCTAAGAGTTCCATCGTTCAAGATGGAGACTATTCGGACAATTTTACCTATGATCCAAGAGGGTCAATACATGACCAAAAACTGTTGCTCCACCATGGAGTTTAAACCTTGTTCTTAATGTTTTACAGGGCGTTCCGTTTGAACCCCTTCATTCCATTGATATAAAGTTGTTATCTTGGAAAGTTCTATTTTTAATGGCTATTTCCTCGGCTCGAAGAGTCTCTGAATTATCAGCCTTACATTGTGATTCTCCTTATTTGATTTTTCATTCGGATAAGGTTGTCCTGCGTACTAAACCTGGGTTCTTACCTAAGGTAGTTACTAACAGGAATATCAATCAAGAGATTGTTGTTCCTTCTTTATGCCCAAATCCTTCTTCAAAGAAGGAACGTCTACTGCACAACCTGGATGTAGTCCGTGCTCTAAAATTTTACTTACAGGCAACTAAGGAATTTCGACAAACGTCTTCTCTGTTTGTCATTTACTCTGGGCAGAGGAGAGGTCAAAAAGCTTCCGCTACCTCTCTTTCTTTTTGGCTTCGTAGCATAATTCGTTTAGCTTATGAGACTGCTGGACAGCAGCCTCCTGAAAGAATTACAGCTCATTCTACTAGAGCTGTGGCTTCCACTTGGGCCTTCAAGAATGAGGCCTCTGTTGAACAGATTTGCAAGGCTGCAACTTGGTCTTCGCTTCATACTTTTTCCAAATTTTACAAATTTGACACTTTTGCTTCATCAGAGGCTATTTTTGGGAGAAAGGTTCTTCAGGTAGTGGTTCCTTCTGTATAAAGAGCCTGCCTATCCCTCCCGTCATCCGTGTACTTTTGCTTTGGTATTGGTATCCCAGAAGTAATGATGACCCGTGGACTGATCACACTTAACAGAAGAAAACATAATTTATGCTTACCTGATAAATTCCTTTCTTCTGTAGTGTGATCAGTCCACGGCCCGCCCTGTTTTTTAAGGCAGGTAAATATTTTTTAATTTATACTCCAGTCACCACTTCACCCTTGGCTTTTCCTTTCTCGTTGGTCCTTGGTCGAATGACTGGGAGTGACGTAGAGGGGAGGAGCTATATGCAGCTCTGCTGGGTGAATCCTCTTGCACTTCCTGTTGGGGAGGAGTAATATCCCAGAAGTAATGATGACCCGTGGACTGATCACACTACAGAAGAAAGGAATTTATCAGGTAAGCATAAATTATGTTTTTGCGTTCCGGTTTTAACACTGAAAAAATGTCCATTTCAGCGTAAAAACAGTAATGTAGCCATTACGAGTCGTGTCGGTATAACTATACCACAAGCATTTTAGCCTGTAACGCAACGTCAATCCCGCACTCAAAAAAATTACGTTTTTGCATGGGATTTCAATAGCGCCGGTATTACAGGTTGTGCGGTTGGGCTAAAATGCTTGCGTTACGTTTGTGAAAAAATGTTTCACAAAACTCATAACTAAAATGTTACAAAGTACACTAACAGCCATAAACTACTTATTAACCCCTAAACCACCGCCCTCCCGCATCACAAACACTTTTTAAAATGCATTAACCCCTAATCTGCTGCCCGCCCACATCCCTGCCACTATAATAAAGTTATTAACCCCTATTCCGCCGTTCCCCCGACTATTCAAACCAGCCAATAGAATTTCAGTAGCTTTCATCCTATTTGCTGATTTGAACTACTTTAAATTTCAAGAATCAAATCAGCCAAAAGAATGCAAGGGACGCCATTTTGAAAAGGCTCCTTTGCATTGAAGATCCAGTGTACGGCTCTGCATAGGATGTCTTCAAGGATGAATCCACTCCGTGCCGCGTGGTTGAAGATAGAAGATGCCACCTGGATGAAGATAGAAGTTGCCGTCTGGATGAAGATTTCTCGCCGCCTGAATGAAGACCTCTCGCTGCCTGGATGAGGATGGATGTTTGGACTCTAGAAACTGTGAGTGAATCTTCGGGGGTTAGTGTTAGATTTTTTTTAACTTTTTTGGGGTGTTTTTTTTTTAGATTAGGGTTTGGGCTTTTTTAAAATAGCTGAATGCCCATTTCATGGCAATGTAAAAGAGCTGAATGCCCTTAAAGGGCAATGCCCATACAAATGCCCTTTTCAGGGCAATGGATAGCTTAGGTTTTTGTTAGGTTTTTTATTTTGGGGGGTTTGTTGGGTGGTGGGTTTTACTGTTGGGGGGGTCTTTGTATTTTTTTCAAGATAAAAGAGCTGATTTCTTTAGGGCAATGCCCTACAAAAGACCCTTTTAAGGGCTTTTGGTAGTTTATTGTAGGCTAGGGGTGGTTTTTATATTGAGGGGGCTTTTTTATTTTTATAGGGCTATTAGATTAGGTGTAATTGTTTTTATTTTTAATAATTTCGTTTGTTATTTTTCGTAATTTAGTGTGTTATTTTTTGTAATTTAGTATTTTACATTTTTTGTAATTTTAGACTTATATTATTTTAGTAGTGTTAGGTTTTTTGTGTTTTTTTTAAAAATAAACTTTTATTGAGGTTTTGCAAAGAAACTGAATACAGTATATTCTCTAAAACAATATTAACATTTCCATTACATACAGTACCATGATGAGAGCAAAAAGATGGATGGCCCAGGAAGAGCTTCTGAAACCTCTATTTTATAATTTCATATGCTTATGTGGATGACTACTTAGCTGGCCTCATATGGGCCAAGTGATTTAGGCAATACTTGTAAGGCGTAGTGGTCGCATTTAAGACCCTAGTGGGTCTAATTACACTAACGGCTAGATTTAGAGTTTTGTCGGTAACGACCCGCGTAGCTAACGCTGGCTTTTTTTTCCCCGCACCTTTTAAATACCGCTGGTATTTAGAGTTCACAGAAGGGCTGCGTTAGGCTCCAAAAAAGGAGCGTAGAGCATAATTTACCGCCACTGCAACTCGCAATACCGCGAGCACGATTCCCCCATAGGAAACAATGGGGCAGTTTGAGCTGAAAAAAACCTAACACCTGCAAAAAAGCAGCGTTCAGCTCCTAACGCAGCCCCATTGTTTCCTATGGGGAAACACTTCCTAAGTCAGCACCTAACACCCTAACATGTACCCCGAGTCTAAACACCCCTAACCTTACACTTATTAACCCCTAATCTGCCGCCCCCGCTATTGCTGACCCCTGCATGTTTTTTAACCCCTAATCTGCCACTCCGTACACCGCCGCAACCTACATTATCCCTATGTACCCCTAATCTGCTGCCCCTAACACCGCCGACCCCTATATTATATTTATTAACCCCTAATCTGCTGCCCCCAACGTCGCCTCCACCTACCTACAATTATTAACCCCTAATCTGCCGACCGGACCTCGCCGCTACTCTAAAAAATGTATTAACCCCTAAAACTAAGTGTAACCCTAACCCTAACACCCCCCTAAATTAAATATAATTTAAATCTAACTAAATAATAAACTCTTATTAAATAAATTATTCCTATTTAAAGCTAAATACTTACCTGTAAAATAAACCCTAATATAGCTACAATATAAATTATAATTATATTGTAGCTATTTTAGGATTAATATTTATTTTACAGGCAACTTTGTATTTATTTTAACCAGGTATAATAGCTATTAAATAGTTAAGAACTATTTAATAGTTACCTAGTTAAAATAATTACAAAATTACCTGTAAAATAAATCCTAACCTAAGTTACAATTAAACCTAACACTACACTATCAATAAATTAATTAAATAAAATACCTACAATTATCTACAATTAAACCTAACACTACACTATCAATAAATTAATTAAATACAATACCTACAAATAAATACAATTAAATAAACTAACTAAAGTACAAAAAATAAAAAAAGAACTAAGTTGCAAAAAATAAAAAAATATTTACAAACATTAGAAAAATATTACAACAATTTTAAGCTAATTACACCTACTCTAAGCCCCCTAATAAAATAACAAAGCCCCCCAAAATAAAAAAATGCCCTACCCTATTCTAAAATACAAATAGAAAAGCTCTTTTACCTTACCAGCCCTTAAAAGGGCCTTTTGCGGGGCATGCCCCAAAGAATTCAGCTCTTTTGCTTGGAAAAAAAAACATACAATACCCCCCCCAACATTACAACCCACCACCCACATACCCCTAATCTAACCCAAACCCCCCTTAAATAAACTTAACACTAAGCCCCTGAAGATCTTCCTACCTTATCTTCACCACGCCGGGTATCACCGATCGGTCCAGGCTCCGATGTCTTGATCCAAGCCCAAGCGGGGGCTGAAGACGTCCATCTTCCGGCTGAAGTCTTGATCCAAGCGGCGGCTGAAGAAGTCCATCATCGGGCAGAAGTCTTCATCCTATCCGGGCAGAAGAGGAGATCCGGACCGGTAGACATCTTCATCCAAGCGGCATCTTCTATCTTCTTCCATCCGATGACGAGCGGCTCCATCTTCAAGACCTCCGGCGCGGATCCATCCTCTTCTTTCGACGTCCTAAAACAGAATGAAGGTTCCTTTAAGGGACGTCATCCAAGATGGCGTCCCTCGAATTCCGATTGTCTGATAGGATTCTATCAGCCAATCGGAATTAAGGTAGGAAAATTCTGATTGGCTGATGGAATCAGCCAATCAGATTCAAGTTCAATCCGATTGGCTGATCCAATCAGCCAATCAGATTGAGCTTGCATTCTATTGGCTGTTCCGATCAGCCAATAGAATGCGAGCTCAATCTGATTGACTGATTGGATCAGCAAATCCGATTGAACTTGAATCTGATTGGCTGATTCCATCAGCCAATCAGAATTTTCCTACCTTAATTCCGATTGGCTGATAGAATCCTATCAGCCAATCGGAATTCGAGGGACGCCATCTTGGATGACGTCCCTTAAAGGAACCTTCATTCTGTTTTAGGACGTCGGAAGAAGAGGATGGATCCGCGCCGGAGGTCTTGAGGATGGAGCCGCTCGTCATCAGATGGAAGAAGATAGAAGATGCCGCTTGGATGAAGATGTCTACCGGTCCGGATCTCCTCTTCTGCCCGGATAGGATGAAGACTTCTGCCCGATGATGGACTTCTTCAGCCGCCGCTTGGATCAAGACTTCAGCCGGAGGAAGGACGTCTTCAGCCCCCGCTTGGGCTTGGATCAAGACATCGGAGCCTGGAACGATCGGTGATACCCGGTATGGTGAAGATAAGGTAGGAGGATCTTCAGGGGCTTAGTGTTAGGTTTATTTAAGGGGGGGTTGGGTTAGATTAGGGGTATGTGGGTGGTGGGTTGTAATGTTGGGGGGGTATTGTATGTTTTTTTTCCAGGCAAAAGAGCTGAATTCTTTGGGGCATGCCCCGCAAAAGGCCCTTTTAAGGGCTGGTAAGGTAAAAGAGCTTTTCTATTTGTATTTTAGAATAGGGTAGGGCATTTTTTTATTTTGGGGGGCTTTGTTATTTTATTAGGGGGCTTAGAGTATGTGTAATTATCTTAAAATTGTTGTAATATTTTTCTAATGTTTGTAAATATTTTTTTATTTTTTGTAACTTAGTTCTTTTTTTATTTTTTGTACTTTAGTTAGTTTATTTAATTGTATTTATTTGTAGGTATTGTATTTAATTAATTTATTGATAGTGTAGTGTTAGGTTTAATTGTAGATAATTGTAGGTATTTTATTTAATTAATTTATTGATAGTGTAGTGTTAGGTTTAATTGTAACTTAGGTTAGGATTTATTTTACAGGTAATTTTGTAATTATTTTAACTAGGTAGGTATTAAATAGTTATTAACTATTTAATAGCTATTGTACCTGGTTAAAATAAATACAAAGTTGCCTGTAAAATAAATATTAATCCGAAAATAGCTACAATATAATTATAATTTATATTGTAGCTATATTAGGGTTTATTTTACAGGTAAGTATTTAGCTTTAAATAGGAATAATTTATTTAATAAGAGTTAATTTATTTTGTTAGATTTAAATTATATTTAACTTAGGGGGGTGTTAGGGTTAGGGTTACACTTAGCTTTAGGGGTTAATACATTTATTAGAGTAGCGGCGAGGTCCGGTCGGCAGATTAGGGGTTAATAATTGTAGGTAGGTGGTGGCGACGTTGGGGGCGGCAGATTAGGGGTTAATAAATATAATATAGGGGTCGGCGGTGTTAGGGGCAGCAGATTAGGGGTACATAGGGATAATGTAGGTTGCGGCGGTGTATGGAACGGCAGATTAGGGGTTAAAAAAAATTAATAGAGTGGCGGCGATGTGGGGGGACCTCGGTTTAGGGGTACATAGGTAGTTTATGGGTGTTAGTGTACTTTAGAGCACAGTAGTTAAGAGCTTTATGAACCGGCGTTAGCCCAGAAAGCTCTTAACTCCTGGCTTTTCTCTGCGGCTGGAGTTTTGTCGTTAGATTTCTAACGCTAACTTCAGCCAAGACTCTAAATACCGGCGTTAGAAAGATCCCATTGAAAAGATAGGATACGCAAATGGCGTAGGGGGATCTGCGGTATGGAAAAGTCGCGGCTGCAAAGTGAGCGTTAGACCCTTTCCTGACTGACTCTAAATACCAGCGGTAGCCCAAAACCAGCGTTAGGAGCCTCTAACGCTGGTTTTGACGGCTAACACCAAACTCTAAATCTAGGCGTTAGTAAATATGAAGGGTAGATTCTCAGCAGGTAAACACTGTTCAAGATTTATATGGGGAATATGTATAACAAATTTTACTGATGAGTTGAATAATATATTGGGGGGGAGGTAAGAGTGGAGGCTACTGGAGGAGACTGAATAGTATTTTGGTTTAGTAGAATATCACACAATTCAGCCTGTTTTGATATAGGGAGTGGTTTATGGTCTGTAATTTTTGCTAAGTGAACAAACTAGGGACAAAATAGCCTAATACAAATTGGCTAGCAACTTAACCCAGGAGCTAATGTATCAAGAATATGGAAGTTACATAGTCAAATTTGAACTGGGGCCATCAAAACCCTTCCAAGGTAGGTAGCTTAGTTCTATGTAGAAGAGCTAAATCATAGAAGGGCACCACAAACTAGTATAGGAGATTACTATGATACTGGGTAACCATGAACAATGAGTATACTTACTTATCAACCATGAAAATATTAAATCTTGAGCAATAAGATGGAATTATAGATTTACATTAGAGTCTAGCTGTTCAGTGGGTAAGCACCGCTTGCATTAATGTAATGTAAACAAGCTAAATATTAAAGGAAAAGATGGTTGCTTGCGAACCATGAAATAGTATAGGAACAATAATAACAAAATATAGGGTTGCATCAATATGGTTAGGAATCTGGATGATATCTTACCAGGGATCAGACTGGCAGTATACATAGAAGAGTTAGTTCTAATATCTCCCAGCCTATCTTGACTGAAAGTTGCGTAGAGTGAAGAATAAGCATCTCGTTCAGATTGAATAAATATTGGCAGATAAAAAATCATCAACATATAGCACTACTCAAAAATAATAACATAATTAACCATATAGCAAGACAACTATTGTTAAAATCTTAAGGGTGATCACCTTGATACATGGTAATGTACCCATGAATTACAAAATAAGGCTATGTTCTGTGCTTAACGCTGCTTTGTGCCCCGTGTCTGTAGCGAGATGCCAGTGTATACATGTGGGTGCATGGGCTTTAAAAATTAGCAGTATACAGAGTACAAGGTTAAGTGATTAGGGTCAGTGCCCTTGTATGAGAATTTGGACAGATCTAGAGATTACATCTATATAGGAGGAAAGATGCCTGAGGGAGAGCTGACAGTAACTAGTTGTGCACTACGAGTGTCCTAAAATCTTTGCTATTAAATTAACCAGCTAATGTCCAACTACTTATGTGGGCCATGTTAAAAACATTAGGGTATCCATCTCATATGCTCAAAGTATAGTTGCAAGGGTGTAAATTAATAATGGCTACCTTCTATGTGCCATCTAAGTAAGCAGTAGGCTAGTAATAGACTTCTATCCATTTACCCTCAAACAAATAGAGCAAACGTAGTGAAGCGTCATTACATAAACATATCTAAGTAATATGGTAATACTTAAACTGTCAAACGCGATCCTCTGTCTCTCTCGCCGGCTGAGGGAGAAAGAGGAGTTATGACTCTTATGAATGAGGAGATAGTAATACCTCCTTCTTACTTTATAGAGAAAGGTGTAAGTTCTTTGTGGTAAAGTGTCAATTCTAGCTATAAATTACACAAAAGAGCAATATAACAATAAGTATCAGCCATAATATAAAGAAACTGGGCATAAGTAGTGAGTATAAAAGGCTGTTGTGAGTTGACACACAGGCAAGATACAGACATTAGTCCTATGCCCAGAAAACTTTAGCACAACTTATATAATAAAAAAATAATTAGAGAGAGAGGGAAATTCTCACACAATTGCTGGCATGTTTTAGGAACAAATAACCAAAGTATCTGCAAACGTAAAAGTTCTAAGTCTGTCCTCTAGCAGTTAGGTTAAGTGAAGGGCTGGAGAGCTATCGAACTCCTGTCCTCAAGCAGACCAATTTTATTAGTTGCTGTGAGTCCACATTAATAGCAATGTCCTTTAAATACTCCTCTGATCTTTCCATACCACCCTTAAGTATTATGTCCTCGGCTACAGATCGGGAGATTTTTTCCCTTACATAGGAGAGGTCATGCCAGAATTGTGTATTTTCCTGGAGTAGTGTTTCTGTAAATTGGCAAAAATCCTCAGGACTATAACCATTCAGATATGCTCTCGACTCATTGCAGTCGCCAGTTGTGCTATCACCTGAAGATAGATTCTCAATTTGTGGTGGGTTTATGTCATCCAAAATGGTTGCATTTCCATTGCGATCTTATATATTTTCTCCCTGCACATTCAGGACTGGTTCACAAGCAGATCTTAGCTCCTGAAGGAGTGAGTATTGATGGCTGTCAAGCAAATTAATCAGGTTGCGTAATGCACTAGCAATCTGTTTCTCCATACTGAAGGTGGATATGGCAATATTTAGAATAGCGAGTTGAGACTCCCCTCATGTGTCAGTGTGAGACAATTACAGTCCAAGATGTCGATGCGCGCTGTTGTAGGGTCGCCTTCTGCTATCTTGGTATGTTGAACTGCAGATAAAAGTTTTCTCACTGTCCTGCTTAGTTTGTCAAGTATCCCAGATTCGAATAATTCAGAGCGTACCATAGAGTAGGTTATTTCTTTACTAGCAACTTTGGTCCCGTTAGCTTTTTGGCAGCGTAATGTAGCTGCGTGGTCTGCTGGGTTGTACTTGGTAGTTAGGCCTCGACTCCTGATAAGGCCTGGACTTGATGGAGTGCTGCCCTTAGGGTGAGGTGGCCATTGTCTTGTTGCTGTGCAGCACTTAGAAACCACAACAGAGCTGCTTCCGAACTGGGATTGCCAAATTTTTTAGGCCGTAGGAGCCTGTGTGTGTCACAGCTGGCGATGGCGGTCGGGCAAGGTGTCTGCTATGGCCACAGAGCGGAGGGGTCTGCAAATGATGCCGATATATAATCCTGCTTGTTCAGGGCTGGTTTTGGGGCAAATTGTAGAGGATTAGTCCTAATTCGCCGTAATATTAGGTATATAGCTGCAGAAACTCTGTCGGGTACGTCTTCCCTGTTTGACTGCTGGCTCCGCCCCCGTCAGTGTTATTTTTTTTTTTTAATGTGTCATTTAGTTTTTTTAATTGGTAGTTATTTTAATTTTAGTATAATAGTTTAGTATAATAGTTATGTTAATTGTTAGTTTAAACTTAGTTTTTTTTAAACTTAGGGGTTAATAGCTTTTATTAGTGGCGGCGATGTCGGCAGCGGCAAATTAGGGATTAATAACTTTATTTAGGTTTCGGCGATGTCAGGGGCAGCTGATTAGGGGTGTTTAGACTTGGGGTTTATGTTAGGGTGTTAGGTTTAAACATAACTTTTGTGTTGGGATTCAATGTAGATGAGGCTAAGGGAGGAGAGGAAGGAAAGTGCTGTGTTTCCTCAGCAGGAGGAGACCACCATTGATCATCAGCACTAAGAGCTTCTGGGGTCTCCACTGCCTCATTTTACAAATTTAGGGGCGGAGCAAAATGACTCTCATTCAGATAGTCACAAGAGGAGGAGTTTGTGTGTCAGCAGGGAAGGCTGGTACTGTGTAACAGAGGGCAGGCTGTTGTACACTGCATATACAAACCAAGGGGCGGAGCACAGGTACTCTAATTCAGATAGTCACAAGAGGAGGAGTTTGTGTGTCAGCAGCAGGGAAGACTGGTGCTGTGTAACAGAGGGCAGGCTGTTGTACACTCATATACAAACCCAGGGGTGGAGCACAGTGACTCTCATTCAGATAGTCACAAGAGGAGGAGTTTGTGTGTCAGCAGCAGGGAAGGCTGGTGCTGTGTAACAGATGGCAGGCTGTTGTACACTCCATATACAAACCCAGGGCGGAGCACAGTGAATGTCATTCAGATAGTCACAAGAGGAGTAGTTTGTGTGTCAGCAGGGAAGGCTGGTGCTGTGTAACAGAGGGCAGGCTGTTGTTCACTGCATATGGGGCGGAGCACAATGACTCCCATTCAGATAGTCACAAGAGGAGGAGTTTGTGTGTCAGCAGGGAAGGCTGGTGCTGTGTAACAGAGGGCAAGCTGTTGTACACTGCATATACAAACTCAGGGGTGGAGCACAATGACTCTCATTCAGATAGTCACAAGAGGAGAAGTTTGTGTGCCAGCAGGGAAGACTGGTGATGTGTAACAAAGGGCAGATTGTTATGGAGTTTTTCTGCTGTGTCTACTCTTCACCCATGACCCACCTCCTCCCACTTTGGCTGGGCAGGTAATCTACTCAAAGAAAATGCAAGGAACCTTAGAGGTGAAAAACTGTCTCAGGAAGCAGTAAATCATTCCAATCATCCAATCCTTCTAGCTCCACCTGTCAGGGAAATTAGCATAGTGATAGGTGACAGCTAATATAAAATCTTTATTATCCCATAACTTTAGAAAAGGATGGCTTTGTTTTTTTGTTTGCTATAAAGCTCAGATACATCCAATTGTGTGTGTGTGTGTGTGTAATTTATATATATATATATATATATATATATATATATATATATATATCAATTATTCTTGTGCTTCATAATAATAATCCTTTGCTATTGTAACAGGGTTTGGCCTAGGCCCACAATTACCCCTGTGGGTCTTTACCCCAGCTACCTCCATGTGCTCTGCAGGCTGATCCTGAGTCTCCGCCACCTGGGAGTTGGGGTACATGACTGTGGCAGTGCCTCCACCGGACTGGGCATCCAGGGCAAGAATGGGTTTCCCAGGCAGGAACATAATAATAACATAATAAATAACTACAACACACACACAGTAATAACAGTAAAACAATATGAACATGTATTAAAGGGTTATGGCAAATAAAAGTCAAGTAATACAGTGGCTAAATAGCACACCAACTCTCTCTAACCAGGCCCAGCACCCTCCGAAACTACATGCGAACCCACCCTCAGGCTCCACCCTAATGGCTAATGGGTACCAGTTGGTGCACAGAAATGTTGGGGCCCTTTAAGGTAATACACATGCATTTAAACAGTTAAAACTCATAGGAAGCTGCAATCCACAGGAAGAGCTGTTTATAAGTTTCTGTGATGGACAGAATGTCCTGTCAGTATGACAAGGGGAGAGGATACTCCATACCACTAAACAGGATTCAGCTGCACAGGCTGAAGGGAAAACTCCAGGGTCTGCCAGTCATTTACTTTGTCTGGATTCTTCTCCATAGCTCTCTCACAAGGTCAGACTGCAGCTGGCAGCATACACTAAATCAGCAGATCAGAGGAATGCTGTTACTTTACACAAGATGAAGTCTCTATGCAGCTCCTCTCCCAGCCAGGCCTCACACACTCCTTCACTGCTTTGACATGTCTGCTTCCTTCTTTGTCTTACACTCTTCTCCTAAGTTTCAATTGATCACATGACCAACCAGTCTAATAGTTACCTGGGCAATTCTCCTGCAGACTGTATACAGGTGCAAAAGTTGAACAGGAAAATGTTTAACAGGAGGAGCTTCATTCTCCCCCTCGTAAAATCCTTGCCTTCCACTGGCAAGGTTCCACCAAGAGGTAAATTGAAAAAAAAACAAAACATATAAATAATAATAAATGCACTAACAGTCCTATAAACAAATGTTAACTATCTTACAGTTTACTCTAGTACAGAGGGGTTCCAACATTCATCATTTCCGCAACCACATACAGAAAATCAACCATTTTAGAATGTACCTGGGGCATATGTACATAACTGGGTTCTCCGACTTGATAGTAAGTAAGAACCCTGGGAGGCTGTCGTATTCTAGTACCCAGTCTCTGTTCTCTCTGAGGAAGTCTAGAATGTGCCTGGGAATCTTCAGCTCTGGCCACTTGCGTGAGGTGGTCACCAGATGCTTGAGGCCCTGGCTTTCCCATGATAAAGGAGTCTCTTTTTGGGGTCCCAGGCACAAAGTTGGGGCTGTTGGGATTCAATGTAGATGAGGCTAAGGGAGGAGAGGAAGGAAAGTGCTGTGTTTCCTCAGCAGGAGGAGACCACCATTGATCATCAGCACTAAGAGCTTCTGGGGTCTCCACTGCCTCATTTTCAGGACTATCCGTTGTGCTTTTCTCCCATTCACTACTACTCCCTTCCTCTTCATCGATATCAGCTATTGGTAGTAGATGGTTCCTATGCCAAGCCTTTATCCGGCCTCCTGGGCCTTTTATATTGTGCACTGTCAGACCCTTTAGCTTAGACACAACTTCTAATAGGGTATCCTTCCATTTGTCTGCTAATTTGTGTTTCCCAGGTACCCCTAGTTCCGGAGGAGAACCTTAGCTCCCGCTTGGACTTCCCAATGCTTCACTTTGGTATTGTATCTTCTTTTGTTGCATTCCTCCATTTTTGCCACAGCTTGAGTGGCCAACTCGTAGGCACTGTGAAGGTTTTGTCTGAGGGTCCTCACATAGTGGAAGTGAGAGTCTGACTTTGTCCCATCTGGGGACACCCCCAACCGGACAACTATCGGTAGTCTGGCTTCCCTTCCAAACATTAGGAAGTAGGGTGAGAATCCTGTAGACTCATGCCTTGTGCAATTATATGCGTGGACCATGGCTTCTACATGCTTACTCCAGTACCACTTCTCCACTTGTTTCAGAATCCCGAGCTTGTCTAGGAGTGTCCTATTAACATGCTCAGGCTGGGCATCACCCTCAGGGTGGTAGGGTGTTGTTCTGGACCTGCAACATATCCAACAGTTCTTTGATCAGCTTACTCTCAAAGTCTCTACCTTGATCAGAATGTATTTGATTGGGCAGACTGTAGTGCACAAAATATTTCTGCCAGAGGACCTTGGCTACAGTCACAGCCTTCTGGTCTTTAGTGGGAAAACCTGAGCGTATCTGGTGAAATGGTCTGTTACTACCAGAATATTCCCGATTCCGGTAGTATCATTGTCAATACATAGATAGTCCATGCACACAAGATCCAGGGGTCCTGTACTTCTCAGGTGGTCCATAGGGGCAGCTTTCACAGGCAGAGTCTTTCTCTGAATACATCTTCTGCAGGTCTTCACATAATGTTCAACATGTTCTCTCATGCAAGGCCAATAGAACTGGTCATAGGTCTTGTCTACCCCAAGATGCCCATGTTGATCATGAAGGGCTCTCAGGACCATTCCCTGATATCTATGAGGTAACAGTTGCTGCTTTCGACCAGGGTGGTCATGGTATTTTATAATTCTATGGATTCCATCTTCTAGATGCAGTTTACTCCATTCTCTCCGGTACAAATCTTTTTGTCCAATGGGGAGGGAGCTCAGTAATTTAGGGTTCTTGGTGCTCATTGCCTTGAGGACTGTCCCTATATACCAGTCCTGTGACTGGGCTTTCTTCTTGTCTTCAGTGGTTATGTGAGACCACTGTTGGAGCATGGCTGGAGCACAGAATACCTCTGGTACGGCTTCTGGGGAGTGACATATGGAGTCTATTCCTCTGAGTTCAGAGAAATCATCCTGCCTCTCGGCCACTACATATGTTTGGCACAGGGCACAGAGGCACAGAGATTTCTTCCCATTCCTCCTTTTCTTCATGAGGAGGAAATCCAGGTCTGCGGGACAGAGCATCCGCACTGACATTCTTAGGGCCTGGCTTGTATTTAAGGCTGAAGCTATAGTTTGACAATGCTGCCAGCCACATATGCCCTGTGGCATCCAACTTAGCTGTTGTTTAAATATAAGTAAGCGGAGTGTTATCCGTCCTTACCTCGAATGTTGCTCCATATAAATAGTCATGTAACTTGTCCACAATTGCCCACTTGAGCTTCAAGAATTCTAGCTTATGGACCAGATAGTTTTTCTCTGCACCAGTTAGACTTCTACTTATGAAGGCCACTGATTTTAACCCTTCTGGGTAGCTTTGATGCAGTACGCCCGCTAGGCCTTCCATATTGGCATAAACATGGAGCACATATGGTTTCTCAGGATCTGCATACGCCAATACAGGAGCTTCTGTGAGTCTTTTCCTTAAGATTAAGAAGGCTTCTTCGCATCCTGAGGTCCATTTCTTTCCAAAGGAGTCTTTAGGACTTGGCGCCTTAACACCCTCTATATCGGAGGTAGTCTTTAACAGGTTGTGTAGCTCTCGAGCAATCTTTGAGTAGTTTTTCATAAACCTCCGGTAGTAACTGCAGATTCCAAGGAATGAGCGCAGCTCACTTATGTTATCTGATCTGGGCCAGTTTATCAACACCTCGATTTTGGTCAGGTCAGTTGTCACACCTTGTGTGGAAACAATGTGACCTACATATGTAACAGAGTTCTGGGCAAACCAACATTTGTCTGTTGATAATTTCAGACCCTCTGCTTGGAGTCGATCCAACACCTTCAGCAATCACTGTTTGTGCTCTTCTGGTGTCCTTCCGAACACTATGAGATCATCTAGATAGACTAGGCACTCTTTGGGATTCATATCCCCCACAGTCTTCTCCATCAGCCTTTGAAAGGTGGCAGGAGCTCCAGTGACCCCTTGGGGCATCCTGGTAAACTCGTAGAATCCCAAGGGACAGATGAAAGCTGTCTTTTCCTGATCCTCCTTCTTCATGCGTACCTGATAATACCCAGACCTCAAGTCCAGGACGCTGAACCACTGGCTTCCAGAAAGAGCATCTAGCAGATCTTCTATCCGTGGCAGCGTATATTGATCTGGCGCAGTCCTTTTGTTTAAAGTCCGATAGTCTATGCAGAGCCGGACTGTGCTATTCTTTTTCCTAACTACCACTATGGGTGAGGCATATGGACTTCTGGACTCTTTAATAATGCCAGATTCTTTCATCTGTTGGAGTATATCCCGGACATCTTCCACATCTCAAGGGGGTATTTTCCTTGATTTTTCTCTGAAAGGAGCTGGGTTAGAAAGTCTGATAGCATGTGTGGCACTCTTTGCACATCCCACATCCATTTCTTTCCTGGAGAAGACTTTCTCTCAAGTAGCTAATTTGGATCGGAGGCTATCTGTCCACTTTTGTGGTAGAGGAGAATACTCCAGTTCAAAAACTATAGGTCCTTCAAGGTCACCCACCTGTTCTGCCTTTACAGACATTACTGAAGAGACTTAGTCTAACAAGTGAATCACACTAATCCTCTGATGACGATCAATTCTGATCTCTGTGGGTGTTAAATTTCTTATCATTATGGGAAAATCTTTACACCAGTGATTCCTCCAGTCTTTCACCTCAGGTATGAGAGTCCACCCTTTTTTTGCATCCTCCTCAGGCAAGGACTCAATGAGGTATTGCCTGGCTCCTCCTGATATTTCATGGTGCATAGATGCTATGGCTCATAGAACACAAAAATTCAATCCGAGGATTGATAGAATTGTACACCTGGGTAGCACTCGTCCCCCTATCATAAATGGCATAAATTGGATAGAGACTGAATATCTAGGGAGGAGGAGTGCTTTGAAATTTTAAAATATAACCTTTATTGGGTAGTTTAAAACAAAAACAGAAACTCAAACACAATCCACATATTTACAATGTTAAAAACACAGGATTTGGTCGGATTAATTTTAATCCAATATTATCTTATCAAATAAAGTAGTTGTATTATCTTTCAAAATGATTTAATTGATCTTAAGTCTGTAGTTTCTATGAGGGTCTGTTTGATCTGATCCTCTGGATATTTGAATTATATATATAGAGCTTGTGCTACTGTAATAGTGAGTAAAGTGTTTAGAGTAAACACCAAGTTGCACAGTTTAGGACTGGTCTGGAATTACCTATTACTGTGTCTAGTTTGTATTCTGTCTTGTTACTTATATTGTAATTTTGCTATGCTGTTTTACAGGTCCTTAATAACTATTAGTATAGAGGATTAAATCCTATGTTTGGTATGAAGTGGGCAGTACTGTCAATCTGTAACCACTGTTTGGTGATAACCTAAATTCTGTCACTGTTTCAACTGCTGTTTAAATATGCTGACTGCTTACTTTACTGTATTACTAAAATGTTTATTGCACTATCTGGCAGTTTGACAAAAATATATATATATATATATATATATATATATATATATATATATATATATATATATATATATATATATATCTCTGATGATTTCTTATGGTCTCATCTGATTTTAAGATCTTTTGTACTTTATAGTAAATATTTATTACAGTCTCATGAAATGTTAGATCTTGTATAATATATAGTTGTTTCTTTTGCTTAAAAATATATATATTTAGGCTCCTTCATTTGCCAGTAGATAATTCTAAAGAGGGATGGTCAAGGCTTAGCTTAATCTCAGTTTATATTTTTTTGGTGTGTTTGAAATGGAGTGTTACCCCTTCCTTGTAAAGTACTGGTTGTAGTGGCAGTACACGTTGGCAGACTTCTTAATAAGTTACTTTGTAATTATTTCATTATGTTAGAGAAATATTTTGTGACTGATTCCTCTCAAATGGTTATAACCAAGCACTGCTAGTACCACTCTAGTATTGCACAACTAAGCAAGTTGCTTTACTCATAGATTTTACTAGTAGCTGAATTTATTAATGTGTATTACTGGCGTGTTTTTTAACAAAGGATAAACAGAGTACTTTGATGAATCTTCGCTACCCACACTTTGGATTAAATTAGATATTTGGTATGTTTGATCCAAATGTAATGGTTGCAGCGGTTAAACAAGTTTGCTCTAATATTGTTACAGACTTAATATGTATTAGTAGCGTTTGTCTGCTTGACTTCTACACACAATATCTGTTATTTCGTATTATCTAACTATAGCTTGCCGTTCAGCGTTTTTATAATCACCATTTATTTGGTATTAAGGGTATTATATTTGTTCCCCTTGTCCCATATTGATAACCTTGTAATAACGCTTAGCTGCAAGTGCCGGTTGCTAGTAATAACAAGTAAGCGAAGTTAGACTTATTTCTAAGTTTTGTAGTTTAGCTGTAAGTACAACTACTTAAATTTTTTTAAATTAAAGACCAAGTTTCCTGCTAGTTAAAAATGTTAGGAGGCATTCACAACAAACACACAAGTCCCTAACATGTTTCGCCACTAACGTGGCTTTTTCAAAGGGTACGGCGCGGCCAAAATTGTGTCTTTTTATTGGCTCGCACTCCTGTTCCTATTGGTTGTCATTGGTCGAATCCTGAGGTTCTTTACAGAGAGCCAATTGCTCAATGTGAAATATACATTATTGATGTGAGGGGAAGTATGATTGGATGAGGTGGTTAGTTCATTCATATATTGTGTACAATTGAGAATCTTGTGAATGAATCTTATTATTTAGAATACAAGCGTAAGTGAAGCCGTATTTTTTCCTTAATATGTTATTTTTTAAAGATAAGAATCTATGGTACATGAGAAATGTTGCGTTTGCATCAACACTGTGATGTTTGAATTTATCACGTAACTTGTTACTCTAACATGTATTGCCAAAAGCTTGTAACAATAAGAGCTATACGAAAGAGGACAAATTAACTAAAAGGGATTTATCTTAAGAATAAAAATATAAATCCAGATCTGATTGTGAATTAAAATCTATACTGCTCTGACAGTAGGGAACATATCTATTCTTTTAAGAGTAAGTAATATCGTTGGTATCGATGCGTAACAGGATTTACAATATCATCTTGTACAATTAATAAGGTGACCTGCTGATATTCCATGCTCTTTTTTGGGGATAACAAGTATCTTGAACAATAATAATTATGGATCCATGTTTCTATGATATTGAGCTGCTCTGGATATTAAGATGGTGTAATCTACACGATAGGCATTCTATCATGCCTATCGTGTAGATTACACCATCTTAATATCCAGAGCACCTCAACCTAAAACATTAAGAAAGAATATTTCCCAAACAGATGAATAAGTAATAGATCAGCTTGAATGCTGTCAACTGTACAGCCTATTCCCAGTACAGAATTAGTACACAAACATAATAGCTATTATCATAGAAACATGGATCCATAATTATTATTGTTCAAGATACTTGTTATCCCCAAAAAAGAGCATGGAATATCAGCAGGTCACCTTATTAATTGTACAAGATGATATTGTAAATCCTGTTACGCATCGATACCAACGATATTACTTACTCTTAAAAGAATAGATATGTTCCCTACTGTCAGAGCAGTATAGATTTTAATTCACAATCAGATCTGGATTTATATTTTTATTCTTAAGATAAATCCCTTTTAGTTAATTTGTCCTCTTTCGTATAGCTCTTATTGTTACAAGCTTTTGGCAATACATGTTAGAGTAACAAGTTACGTGATAAATTCAAACATCACAGTGTTGAACAGAGCTGACTTCCATCAATCGGGTTAGAGATACATCCACGTCAGTTAGGTAGGCCCTGAACATGTCCTGCACCATTCTTGTGTTGGTACCCAAAATTATTGGTGCAGACATTGTTTTCTTCATGGGGCATACAAGAGCTTCCAATTCCATAGGGCAAATCATTCTTGTGTTTAACTGTGGGATGGTTATTATCACTCTTATACATCCCTCTACAGGCTGGGCCTGAGATCCCACTCCCCACAACTGCAACTCTCCTGCTGGCTCCAGGGGAATATGTTTTAGGTGATGGTCATAGAAGTCTCTATTAATGATGGTGACCTGGGATCCAGTATCTAACAAGGCTGAAGCGTGAATACCTTCTATTTGTAACTGTATCAGAGATTTGGGCCCAATCTTGGCCCCCACAGATAACATGGGTGTGTTTTTTTTTTCTCTTTTCCTGAAAGGACTGGTAACCTATAGTTCAATAGCTAGCACTTCCACTCCTTTCTCTGATGAATTTGTGGGACACTCCCGCTTGAAATGCCCTGATTTTCCGCACTTAAAACAGTTCCCTCGAGAGGACTGTTCCTCTGGGAATAACCTTCCTGTGGTCTCCTTGTGGTGCTGCCTCCTGGTAGGAGAATAATCTGTTCTTCTTGGTGATGGCTTAGACAATAATTCTAATTCAGCTACCTTCTTTTTAAGGATGGACAGTTCCATATCCTCTTTCTCTGCGGCTTTAAAAGAATTTCCTTTTTGTGGAGGAGATGGGGACATTTGGTTCTCCAGTATTTGATCATCCAACTTAACTCTTAACATGATCATGACTGGATTATTGCTGAGGTCTCCCTTCTGAATTTGTTTGGATAGTTAAGTATCCAACTCAGATGCAGTGACTGCTCCATTATGAAACAGTGTTCCCAGTGACAATTGTAATCGATTGATATAGTCTGAAGCTTTCTCATGTTCCTTCTGTTTAGTGGCTAGGAACTTGATTAATAGATCAGATTTTCCATACGCATCAATAGGGAATCTCCTGGTTTTGGGGATGTTGGAGATGAGGGAACCACTAGATCTAGGTGGCACGGATACCAGACAGCTAAGGCTACCCCCAACCCCCCTACAACCTCACCCCTGTTGTTTCTCAGTGGTTTTGGGCTCCTCAGAGCAACCACAATCTCTGGAAGCTTTTGTTTGCTTGTTTTGTGGAGAGCTAGTGTATGACCAGGAAAACCCTCCTAGGCTGGCCGGGCTTCTGGAACTCCTGGTCGGCCGCCTCCCAATGGACACCCGCCTAACTCCTCTCAGGTTGGCCGGGCTCCTGGAACTCCCGGTTGGCCACAGGACAGCAAGACACCCGCTAACTTTACCCCTGGTCGCTCCAGCAGCCCTTTGCCCCAGAGCTCTGCTCTTTTGGGGATTGGTAGCCCCTAGGGAGGACAAGAGCTGTGGCAATTATCAGAGGGGAGCTCCTTTGGGAACTGGGGGTTTTGGACACCCCTAACCCCATTACTTCAACTGACTGTAACTCCGGTCCCCAGTAACAACTGTGGCATCTGGGGACCGAGAGCTTTAAAATGACACCCAGGAAGTGCCGCCACTCCACCGGGATCACCCGAGACCGCCACCCCTAGGTATTGGGATTATGCGAGACTGTGTCTCCTATGGAGGTGACGGGCTGTCTGGAGGGGCGGTAATGGCGGGAAAATTGTGGGATTGTCCTTTGTGTTATCAAGATGAGCTGTGTGTATAAAAGGAGTGCATGTTTTACAATAAAGGCAGTTCTTGTTTAACCTGAATGCTAGTCTGTCTAGTTATTTGGGTTGGCTCCAGCTAAATCACTTTCCTGGGCTACATAGCAGCCTGTTCCAGGCAGAGAAAGGATCATCAGGCAGAGCTACCCAGTCTGGGTAGCTGGAGTCTGCCACAGGGTGGGACCCTGGGTACTGATGCTGTCGGGCATCAGGGGTGGCTACAGGCTGTGGTCACTTGCCAGCTACACATCTGCAGTCGGCAGGGAGGAAGCAGGACCCGTTTGGCGGAGCTACCCAGTCGGGGTAGCTGGGGTATCCGTCACACTAGGGTCTTAGGGGCAGTTGTCCCTTGCACACTGGAAAAGTAGACATTTTGTTTGGGGATGGCCCCAGTCTCTACAGGGGTAACCGGTTATCTCCTTGCGGGTTTCTCTGACAAAGGGGACAGAATCTGGGAACTTGATACAACAAAGTCTCTTAGGCATATACTGGAGGGTTGCTGCAGTGTAACCCCTTCCTCCTTATCAAGGAGAGCGTACACTAAGTGGTATCCTTCAGGAGCTGTTTCAAGAAGGTATAGACATGTAGGCCTATGACGGCCTCTCAAATCTGCATGGGAATATACTAACATGTAAGTTTGACAGTATGAATCATGCAGGATATCTCTGATGGTAGCCATCTCTATTCCCAGTACAATCTCTACGCACTTGGTGACATGTTTTATCTCACTATAGGGAGGTACCTGGCATATCATCACTGCATGATGCAATGGTACCGTCTGTTGCTGGGCCCAATCTGTCGCAAATGGGAGCGTGGGCCGGGGAATTAACGTATCCTTTTTGGGTGTACCCCAATTTATCTCAGCAGTACCACCAAATGTAACGGGTTTGGCCTAGGCCTACAATTACCCTTGTGGGTCTTTACCCCAGCTACCTCCATGTGCTCTGCAGGCCGATCCTGAGTCTCCGCTACCTGGGAGTTGGGGTATATGACTGTGGCAGTGCCTCCACCTGACTGGGCATCCAGGGCAAGAATGGGTTTTCCAGACAGGAACATAATAAATAACTACAACACACACAGTAATAACAGTAAAACAGTATGAACATGTATTAAAGGATTATGGCAAATAAAAGTAAGGCAAGTAATACAGTGGCTAACTAACACACCAACTCTCGCTAACCAGGCCCAGCACCCTCTCAAACCACCTTTGAACCCACCCTCAGGATTCACCCTATTGGCTGATGGGTACCAGTTGATGCACAGAAATGTTGGGGCCTTTTAAGGTAATCTACATGCATTTAAACAGTTACAACTCATAGGAAGCTGCAATCCACAGGAAGAGCTGTTTATAAGTTTCTGTGATAGACAGAATGCCCTGTCAGTATGACAAGGGGAGAGGATACTCCTTACCACTAAACAGGATTCAGCTGCACAGATGGAAGGGAAACTCCAGGGTCTGCCAGTCATTTAATTTGTCTGCATTCTTCTCCACAGCTCTCTCACAGGGTCAGACTGCAGCTGACAGTATACACTAAATCAGCAGATCAGAAGAATGTTGTTACTTTACACAAGATCGAAGTCTCTATGCAGCTCTTCTCACAGCCAGGCCTTACACACTCCTTCACTGCTCTGACATGTCTGCTTCCTTCTGTGTCTTACACTCTTCTCTTAAGTTTCAATTGATCACATGACCAACCAGTTACCTAGGCAACTTCACCTGCAGACTGTATGCAGGTGCAAATGTTCAACAGGAAAATGTTCAACAAGAGGGGCTACACTATCTTTGCAAAATGTTTATGTACTTTATGCTTACAGTGACATTCTAATGCACCCAAAATCACATGCTGTATTTTCTTTAACCCCTTAGTGACCACAGCACTTTTCAATTTTCTGACCACTTGAGACCAGGGCTATTTTTACATTTCTGCGGTGTTTGTGTTTAGCTGTAATTTTCCTCTTACTCATTTACTGTACCCCCCACATATTATATATCATTTTTCTCGCCATTAAATGGAATCTCTAACTATACCATTATTTTCATCATATCATATAATTTACTATAAATTTTTTTATAAAATATGATGACAAAACGGAAAAAAACACACATTTTCTAACTTTGACCCCAAAATCTGTTACACATCTACAACCACCAAAAAAACAACTATGCTAAAGAGTTTCTACATTTTCTCCTGAGTTTAGAAATACCCAATGTTTACATGTTCTTTGCTTTTTTTGCAAGTTATAGGGCAATAAATACAAGTAGCACTTTGCTATTTCCAAACCATCTTTCTTAAAATTAGCGATAGTTACATGGTAACACTGATATCTGTCAGGAATCCCTGAATATCCCTTGACATGTATACATATATTTTTAGTAGATAACCCAAAGTATTGATCTAGACCCATTTTGGAATATTTCATGCCACCATTTCACCACCTAATGCGATCAAATAAAAAATGTTTTTACTTTTTCACAAACTTTAGTCTTCTCACTGAAATTATTTGCAAACAGCTTGTGCAATTATGGCACAAATGGTTGTAAATGCTTCTTTGGGATCCCCTTTGTTCAGAAATAGCAGACATATATGGCTTTGGCGTTGCTTTTTGGTAATTAGAAGGCCGCTAAATGCAGCTGTGCACCACACTTGTATTATGCCCAGCAGTGATAGGGTTAATACGAGAGATTGTAGGGAGCTTGTAGGGTTCAATTTAGCTTTAGCGTAGTGTAGTAGGCAACCCAAAGTATTGATCTAGGCCCATTTTGGTATATTTCATGCATATTTTTATAAATGCTTCTCTGGGATCCCCTTTGTTCAGAAATAGCAGATATATATGGCTTTGGCGTTGCTTTTTGGTAATTAGAAGGCCGCTAAATGCCGCTGTGCCCCACACCAGCATTATGCCCAGCAGTGAAGGGGTTAATTAGGGAGATTGTAGGGAGATTGTAGGGTTAATTTTAGCTTTAGTGTAGAGATCAGCATGCCAGCTGACACATCCCACATCCCACCCACAAGCTAAAATAAATAAAAGGCTTTTTTTTTTAATATATATTCTGCCTTGTAGGATCCCCACTTAGCCACCAACTTCCATGATCCCCCCCAAACAGCTCTCTAACCATTCCCCCTCTACCTATTTGCAGCCATCTTGGGTACTGACATCTGTCTGCCTCTGCCCCTGTGCTCGCCCGTGCACGCTCCCGACACCCCGAATGAGATCCCGCCCCCTTCTGACGGATATCCTCGGGCGATGGCCGCCAAACCACCTCCCTGCAATGGCTCCCACCCACCAACGATCGGCACCATCTCTGGCCAATGTAGAGAGGGCCACAGAGTGTCTCTCTCTGCATCGGATCTCTAAAATTTTTTATTGCAGGATGCCTCAATATCGAGGCATCACTGCAATAACATGAAAGCGGCTGGAAGTGATCTCTTGAAACCCCTGACAACGTACAGGGTACGTCGTTGGTCGTTAACGACCATTTTTTGTAGGACGTACCCTGTACGTCATCGGTTGTTAAGGGTTTAAGCATGATATGTTTGCTAGCTTACTAGCTGCAATTAGGTAAAGGCTGCTTGTGTCAGCTAATCAGGAGCCTCACACATAGCCACCAGTAACTGGCTGTTTCCTGTGTGAAAGCTGCAATGTTTTGTTTGATTTAAAGGGAAAGTCTAGTCCAAAACAAACTTTCATTATTCAGACAGGGCATGTAATTTTAAACAATTTTCCAATTTACTTCTATCACCAATTGTGATTTGTTCGTTTTGTATTCTTAGTTGAATGCTAAATCTAGGAGGTTCATATGCTAATTTCTAAGCCCTTGAAGGCCACCTCTTAGCTAAGGAAGGGCATTTTGACAGGTTTTTCACCACTAGAGGGTGTTAGTTCATGTGTTTCATATAGATAACACTGTGCTCATGCATGTGGAGTTCCTAGGAGCATGCACTGATTGGCTAAAATGCAAGTCTGTCAAAAGAACTGAAATAAGGGGCAGTTTGCAGAGGCTTAGATACAAGATAATCACAGAGGTAAAAGGTGTATAAATATAACCGTGTTGGTTATGCAAAACTAGGGAATGAGTAATAAAGGGATTATCTATCTTTTAAAACAATTAATATTCTGGTGTAGACTGTCCCTTTAATGTTTTTTTTTTTTTTAAATATTTATTTTATCTCCAACAATGTACATTTATACAAGTAAGTTACCTTTTGCGCCACGCAGGGCCCCAAGACATTTACTATCTATAAACTTAAACAATTCAATCTCTGCTTGCATTGTCTAGTATACAATGTTGGGATTTTTCCATTTAATAAACACAAAATCACACACAGAAAGGAAAAAGAAGAGAAAAAAAAAAAAAAGAGGGGGGTTCTTCCCTCCTTTCCTCTCTTCTCTCCCCTCCATCTCTTCTTCATGATAAAAAAAGAAAAAAGTATAAAGGCTGGATCAAAAATATACCTCTCTCATTCTCCCCGGCACCCCTTCCCACCTCCAAGTTGGCCACCCCGTCTCCGGCTCGAGATGCCTTGTTCCACTATCTGCATTGTCCTCTATCCAAGTATGTGGTAGGTGACCTGCTAAGACCTGCAATTGCACATAGATAGAACTTTTCCATGGCCTGACAAGATTCCTTTGAGTCTCCACTGGGAAGGAGGTGATAAAAAGTTTCCAATGTTTAAAGAAGATAGCTAATTGGGCATCTGCTGGATTCTGCAAGCTATATTGCTCAAATATATAATGAGAGATCAACTCGTTCTTCAATGATTTTATATTTGGGGCTGCTTCGGCCTTCCAAGCCTTTAGAATTAAGTTACGTCCGATCAATATAATCAAGTTAATCATTTTATAGTTTCTGGGAAGGGATTGAGACTTAACTAGAAAGAATATTTCTAGTGGTCGTATGTCATATTCTATTTTGAGGGTGCTTTTCATCCAATATGTTACCTTCGCCCAAAATTGGGCTATTTTGGGGCATGCCCAAAAACAATGCAGCATATCTGCCTCCACTGAACTGCATCTAGAACAGCTGATCGTTAAGTTATACCACTTAGATAATTTTGCAGGGGTTAAATATACCCTTAAGGCGACTTTGATCTGTGATTCCCTCCAGGAGGTTAATACCCAGCTTTTCTGAGAGACCCTAAACGCATTCTTTATCACCTCAGTATCTATTTGTGGAAATACTTTGTCCCATAGAGACACTATATACTCTACTTGAACTGCGGAGGGCTTTTGTATGAGAAGGGAATAAAACGGCGCAATAGAATATATCCCTCTTTGAAAACTATTAATGTTAATTTGTAAGTCGCCAAATGACCATTCGGCCCCATAATAATTCTTTTTTAATTCATATATAAGATGTCTAATCTGTAAATAAGCATAAAACTCTTTATTTGATAATCCAAATTGATTACTGACATCTCTAAAAGCTAATGTCTCTAAATCCGCGTTTAAAAATTGTACAACATAAATTAGCCCTTTGTCTACCCAAGCCCTAAACACCTGGTCTGAAATACCTGGCGAGAAGATAGGGTTCCCTGTAATGGGTAAATATTTAGATACATAGGGTAAATAGCCCAAATCTACGCAAAACTTTTGCCAAGCTGTGATTATATTTTTAAAAGTTTCCAAACTGAAAATTTGCATTGGCAGGGCAGTGATTGGACAATGCAAAATAGCATCTAAGCGATAGGGAGCTATTAATGCAGTTTCCCAACCTACTGAAGATACTTGATCTAGACCTGTCAGCCAGTCCACTGCCACTTTAACCCGAGCCGCTTGGCTATAAAAAAGTATATTGGGCAGTGCTAAACCGGCAGCTTCTACCTTATTCATCAGACGTGATATCGAAATCCGTGCTTTATTACCTTGCCATAGAAATTTAGAACATGTCTTATTATAATTCATTATATCCTTTTTGTGTATGAGTAATGGAATATTCTGGATAAGATAGAATATTTTTGGGAATAAAATAGTTTTTAAAAGCGTGACCCTAGCAGATAAGGAGATAGGAAGTTTTTTTTTTTTTTTTTCCAAAAGAGCTTTATTTTAGTAAACAGTACATACACGGCATAAATGAAATGAGCGCTCAGTACACCAAAGCTGTTACAGTAAAATGCTTCATCACAATAGTCCATTGTATAAGCTGTATAAAGTTATGAGGTATGCTTATGAGCATTCATTTCAGCACTTGAAGACACCTATTAAATTCAGTGTATGTTTTAATTGATCCCAATTTTCTAACCATGTAGACCACTCTTGGGTCTGTAACAGATACAAACATGAACAATATTGGGAATATATAGCGGTGGGGTGGGGGGAACTAGGGGTAAGGAAAGCAAACAATTTAAATTTAACATTTTTAGGATAGCAAGTTGGTCCCAATTTTCTAACTTTATAGACCACTCCTGGGTCTGTGGCTGATGCTCATATGAACATTATTGGGGGTCTGTATGGGTGAGGGAGGGAGTT
This sequence comes from Bombina bombina, assembly GCF_027579735.1. Lineage (NCBI taxonomy): Eukaryota > Metazoa > Chordata > Amphibia > Anura > Bombinatoridae > Bombina > Bombina bombina. The sequence goes on from NC_069503.1 coordinate 302,912,569, forward strand.
AAAGGGACAGTATACTGTAAAATAGTTTTTCCCTTAATGTGTTTACAATTGCTTTTTTTACCAACTGCAGAGTAAAAAATGTATGAAAATTAGCTTTTTAAGGTTTATTTGTTTATATTAAAGCTCTGATTTTGTGTTTTGAAGCCACAGCCTAATGAAATAGGTTGAGCTTGTAGGTATAATCAGATCTCATTACTGTATCACATTGTGCACATATACCTGCTTCTTTATCTTATATCTGTCCTTAAAACAATCACCAATACTTTGAGAGAACAATGGAAAATCAACATTTTATTACCTTATCTCTGCTTTATCACACTGGGAGTGTAATTTCTTCTGCTGGCTTTGTTTACAAAGCTTATCTATAGCTGGTACGCGCGGCCACAAACTTTCAGACTAGGTGGGGATACCACATGCTAAATTAACAATTTCAAATGCCAATATAAGATTAAAGGAGCTATTTGTAAACAATTTAATACACTCCAGCAGGTAAAGTGGATGATTGGGAACAAATTAAAGGGGAGAAAATTTTTGAGTAAACTGTCCCTTTAAGGGCAAGGAAAACAAACATATCAAGTACAGCAGTTTAAGTAGAGTGAGTAACTATACCTAATCAAAAAGTTCTTATTAAGCAGTATTCAATTATGACTATCTTGCTGGCAGAAGTATGCTTAGATGGGTGGTTGTGAAGTTAGGGAGCATTAGCTACAAAATTTGAGAGGAGCTTAGGAGTTATATAAGGACACACTTTTTGCATTTGTTTGGGGTAAACTTTTAAATGACATAACCAACCAAGACATCTAAAAAGCTCTTCATTATATATATATATATATCCTGGGGTAAGTCTTGGTCACCTATTGGTGTAAATGGGGAGGAGTGTGTAATATGTATCTTAAAGGAAAGATTTGAGGTGAATAGGGGTGAAATAGTAGTGGGTTAGGTCTGTAAGAACATGGCACCAATTGCAACTTTGTTTTCAAAGTATGTTATTTTCTCTCTTTTGGTCCTGGACGCTGACTACAACAAAAGGGTTTGTATGACCTATGCCATTGTGCCTTTTTAGTCTATGAATATACGGCTACTCAGATACTAGCCCATTAGATGTGTGACATTGCCCCAAGAGCCCCTACATAGCGATGTGGTCTAATTGGGGCAGTATATCTGTGCATGTGATAAATCATATCTTAAATCCCATACCACCAAACATGAACACCTTATGAAATATTTACACAAAAATAATCTTAATACGTTTCTAAAACATGCAAATACAACATCACCATCTCAGTTTTATTAACGTCCATTTAATATGTCTGTAGGTGATAGTGATCGCTATCAGTCCCCAGGGTTTTGCTGGCTTACTCTAGACATTTTATAGACCAACAGGCTTCTTGGTGGTGATATTTAAGCTTCCCCAATCAAGAGGAGGAAGAAATGAGGATAATTGAGCAGCGTGTCTTTCACTTAAGTGTAAACATCAAACATTTCAACAACTCATGTTATAATAAAGTAGTCAATGCTATTATGGGGTTACCAGAGTCCATTTTATGTATCGGTGGCTGAAGGCATCCGTTGCACTGAAGGGCTAGACCAGCCCCGTGCTGTCTGTGAGGGGTATACGTGGGCTACCCCACTCCTATCTTTGGGATATGGTCGCCGCTGCGTGAGCTGAAAATGCTTTGCCAGGAGCTGAATTGGGATATGGTCGTGGTTCTCCTCGCCGTCTCACCTAGCAGCTGCCTTGCCGATATAGAGAAGTTGCGTTGCTCTGCTGTTCCCTCTGCCGCAGTGCGTATCATCCTCTTCTCTCCCACCTGGGGTCCCGGGGTTTCTTGAAGCTGGGTATCGTGGTTACCATGCTTCCTTATAATGCCGGCAGAAGGTGACAGCGATGAGAAAGGTTTCATGAGCGGTACTCCGCAACTTATTTTATTGCGCTCCATGGGACCTCTCTGTAATGGCGGAAAGCCATGCTGGATCTTTGGTATGCTTATTTGCATCAGAGGTGTTGTGCCAGCAGGGTTCTCTGTTTCTGAAGTCTGGGGTGGGCTTGCTTGGATTCGTTGTAACAGGTAGTCGTATGGTGCCCTGTCCATTAATTTTTGCATGAGGAGTTCAAGTTTTCTTAGGTGGTTGTCTGGCTGCTGTATATGACCTACTTCTGTCATGGCCATTGTGCTGGGTGTCTTCCGAGAGTGTCAGGAGAAAAAAGGCGCTGATACTGCTGCCCCCAACAGCCCACTCTCCCGTTATGAACCTACAGTGAAGCAATTTCAGCAAGCCGGGTTATTCCGACAGCGCTGATACCCCGTTACTTCTCGGGGGGGGGAGGTGTATGCCTATCCAGGAGATAGGAAGTTTTATCCAATCTTCCATTTTTTTCTTGCAGTCTGAAAAACATTTGTTATAGTTCAAATTATACCATTCTTCAGGGTTTGGATTTAAAATAATCCCTAAATAAGTTATCTGTGCTGTTTCTCTAAAAGGATGCTTTATAGTATGATCTTTTTTATTTATCCATAAAAGTTCGGATTTGGACAGATTCATTTTAAAACCCGAAATCTTACCAAAGCTGTTAACCGTATCCAAGAAAATCGGAAGATTCTTATTAATATTACTTAAACATAATAGTATATCGTCTGCGTACTTCAACAGTACTAGTTTTTGTACACCGATCCGAATCCCATCTAGCTGTTGACGAAGCCGAATTGCGAGTGGTTCCAATGAGATATTAAACAGCAATGGAGATAAGGGACACCCTTGTCGGGTGCCCCTGTGTAATACTACTGGCTGAGAGAGTTCACCGTTAACGAGCAAAGTGGAATTCGGAGCTGAGTATATAATACGGATTACTTCCTGCACATGTCCCTTCAGTCCAAACTGCTCTAAAGAATAAAATAAATGCTTCCAGGAGACGCGATCAAACGCCTTCTCCGCGTCAACAGTCAAGAGATCTAAGTCGGTCTTTGCTCTATGTCTAGATGTTCTGAACTTATAATAATAATAATCAATTAGTGTCATGATCTTACGGGTGTTTTTGGCGGGATTCCTCCCGGCCATAAACCCAGCTTGATTCTCGTGAATTATTAAACCGAGATGGGGCTTTAATCTTTTTGCGAGAATTGATGTAAGAAGTTTATAGTCCACATTCAGAACTGATATAGGTCTATATGAACCAGGTAACTCGGGGTCTTTATTTTTTTTTGGAATTAAGGATATTACTGCCGCTGCGAAATAAGGAGAGCATTTATTATGATCAACAAAATAATAATTGAATAAATTTACCAATGTTGGAGCAATTTGTAGCTGTAGAATTTTATAAAATTCCGAAGGTAAGCAATCAGGACCTGCTGCCTTATTGGTCTTGGCTGCTGTAATCGCCTCTATGGTCTCCTTTAGTGTAATCGGAGCATTGATCTCTGCTAAACTCTCGGTAGATATTTTAGGAACCTTAATTTTCTCCCAAAACTCGTCTGTAGTTGTATCTTGCTCTTCAGTTCTATATAAGTCTGAAAAGAACTCATAAAATACCCTAGAAATATCCGTAGTACAGGTAAATCTCTCGGCCTCCTTTCTGATAGAGGTTATCTTATTTCTACCATTGATCTTAATCAATCTCGCCACAAATTTAGCAGATCTACCTGCATAGCCACAATAAAGTGCATTTTGTCTTTGTATTCTTTGTATTTCTGCTCTGGTCTTCTGTTTAATAAAAACATCTCGCATAGATTTAGCAGCTATATATTTCCTCCAATGCTCATTCGAGCGCAGCCCTAGGTATGTTTTATATGCATTCTTTACTTGATTTGACAACTGAATTTCCTTTTGTCTAGATTTCCTTTTCATATTACACAGATATGCTTTTACTTTACCTCGTAATACAGCTTTTGCTGCCTCCCAAAACACTTCGGGTCTGTTGTCATATTCACGGTTATAACCCACATATTCTTGCCATTGATTAATCAGCCAATTATTAAATTGGGCATTATTCATCAAGTATTTTGGGAAAAAAATGGATTGTTTCCCGGACCTATCTACTTGCGGTAAAAAACATGTTAGCGCTATTACTGCGTGGTCTGAGATCACTATATCCCCTATCTCGGCCTCCCATTCTAGGTCAATCAGGGACTCCGCGATCAAGAAGAAATCTATCCTAGAAAGTGCCTGCTGACCTTTTGACATACACGTGTAGGCTCTCAAATCGGGATGTCAATCAATCCCAGCTGTGAACATAATTTTTGAAAGATACGAGTCTTTCTATCACGCGTGGGATTACCTGTTTTTTTGACTCTATCTAAAGAGGGGTCTGCTGTTAAGTTGAAGTCACCTGCAATAATAAGGTTCTGTCCTATCAATTTATGCAGATAAAAAACCAAATTATCCCGAAACTCTCTATCTATATTATTAGGACCGTAGATGTTACATAACACATATCGCACCTTATTGCATGTTATTTCTAAAATGACAAAGCGACCTTCTGAGTCTATGATAGAGGATTCAATCTTGTAGTCTAGATTTTTCCTAAATAAAATTGCAACTCCCCGCTTCCGAGTATTAAAAGGGGCCGCAATGACTTCACCCACCCAATTAGTCTGCAGTTTCGAAATTTCAGAGGCCTTTAAATGTATCTCCTGCAGAAACACAATGTCTGATTTAGTCTTAGCCAGATGTTTGATTATTGCTTTCCTTTTAATTGGGGAGGTGATACCTCCTACGTTCCAGGAGGTCAATTTAAAGGGAGCTGACATGACCACTCAATAATAAAAACCAGACACTCCATGCTGCTAGATATAACATTATGCGCAAAAGTAAGTCCGCAGGGACACCGGAGAGAGAGAATAAGCAGAGGAGGTGGGAGAGGCGCGGGGGAGAAGGAGGAGAGGAAAAAAAATAAAAATTTGTAATTTATACATCGGTGTTATATACCTTACAACATTAAGATATTTACCTTTTAAACAGTGTCGAATCTCTCTAAGCATCTGCTCAAATAAAATTCTAACCAAAAATCTTAAGCATAACCAACATAATTCATCCATTGACCACATGGAAAAAAGAACAAAGAGAGAACAGCACAAAAAAAACAAAAAACCCTTTTTACCTATATTATGCTTTTTTCCGTCTATCTCCTATTCACTGAATCCCTAGTTCTTTACATAATGCAATTGCTTCCTTGCTATTGTTTGCTGTATATGAGATACCAGCCTTGGAGATTAAAAGTTTAGCCGGATAAACCAGTCTAACACTGTAGTCAGCTTCTAAAAATTTTGAAAAAAAAGGAGACATTACTTTTCTTTTAGCACCAGTCTCCGCCGAAAAATCTTGAAAAATCAGGATTTTATTGTTGTCTATCTGGACAGATCTCATTTTCCTATAGTATTTCAGAAATAGCAGCTTATCCTGATAGTTCACAAATTTGAAAATAATCGCTCTGGCTTTATATACGGTATTCCTATCTTTAGGCGGGCCTACTCTATGCGCTCTCTCAATCAGGAAAGGAGAGGGCGGGGGGGGGGATCATAAGGGCCCGAGGGAGGGTGACAGAGACAAAATGTAACAAGTCCTGATATTCCACTGATTCAGGGAGACCAATAATCCGTAAATTATTGCGCCTTGACCTATCCTCAAGGTCTTCTAAGCGCGCTTGTAGTTGTGAAATCATTTTCCCCTGCGCAGCGACATCTGAGCCTTGAACATTTACTCTGTCCTCCACCTCTGAGACTCTAGTCTCGACCTCCGTCAGCCTCACCGTAAACTGTCTAAATTCATCTTTTAAGCTATGTAGTTCTGTCTTAATTTCAGATTTAATTAAATCAAAATGTGGCGTCATCAATTTCGCTACTTCCACAGCGAATTCTGTCATGTCGTTAGTAACAAAGTTAGTAGCTCCTCGTTCTTGTGAGGTATCAAGTGCGTTTTCTAAATTTTTAGTGGTATTTCTCTTATCTTTTTGTTTGGGTGGCATTTTAGGTGAAGAACTTTTAGGATACGTGATAAATCTGTCCATTCACCGTGATAAAGTGTATATATCTAGTGTAGAAAATTTCCTGTGTCTTAGTGGCAACAATGCCACTTAATGTTAAATAAGAGAGCTTGTGATACAAACTCTAAAAGTGTGAAACGGTGAAAAAAAGAAAAAACAAAAAGAAAAAGTCCGTTTACAAACCAATTGAAATACGTGTCCACTCACTTGGGAGTGCGTGTGCAGCAACACAACCTATTAAAAAAGGTCAATTAGTAGACCTTCTGTGCTTAGTGAAAAAAAAAATGGAAAAAAAACAAAAAGAACACAAAAAGAGCAAAAAAACAAAACAAAAAAAAACACAACACTCAACAAGTAAGAAAAAACCCCACTAAAGATCTTTACCTTAATCTTTACTAGGTCTTGTTTTTGACTTTTATCTAATAAGGCATCCTACAGTATACGCCTAGTCTTTTTGTATAGAGAGTTCCCTTATTAAAGCTTATACCCACTGCTTCTAGAGCTTAGTCTTTATGTCTCTCCAATTTCTAGACAGAGATGGCTATTACAGTTTGCTGTTATACTATTTCCTGCCTATAATATACAGAGCCCACCTCATGAGAATTTGAGCTATTAAGATAGTTATGTAGGTGTTTCTGAGTCTACCTTACAGAAATAGTTGCTATATAGACTTCTAACCTTCTATAAAGGCTTTGCATGTATTCCTAAATATGTATAATCCTTTTCTCTTTTCTTTTTTCTTTCTCTCGCTCCCTTTCCTTAAGATTGGCGTTCTCAATTATCTTGCACCTTCAGAGTTGCTCAAAACACCAATCCTAAGTTCCCACTCTAGTGTTACCTCAACACCGCTATAAGCGGAGAGTTCGACAGAGAAAACCTACTTCAAGCTAAAAAATAGTTAGAATTGATATGCATGCACTCTCTCAATAGACAAAAATTTCACTTTAAATAAGCCTGTAAGTTATTGCGAATAATGTCCTTCTGAACAGAAGCTTAAAAAGCCCATAGGAACTCCCAGCGATTAGGTTTGATCAATCTTCAGATTTGTCCTGACAGGTTGCACATGTCTATTATGAATATACCCATACCGCAACAGAATAAGGGAGGCAAACCAGAATAATAATTAGATCACACTGTAAATCCAAGCTTTTCTTATCAACTTATCAGCCTTATATGGAACAGTCCCGAATTCCCAGTGCTCAGGAGCACGGCTCAAGACTCTTTTTGCAGGCTCCAAAGTCCCAGTGACCTATCTCAAGTTTGCAGGGAGCTTATACTTCCAGAATGAAAAAAGAGAATATAAAAGGAAACAAAAACAGTACCTGATATGCTTTCGCCAGCTTCCTGTTTTATCAGGTAATCTTGACTTAAAGTGGTGCCCTAAAACGATCAGCCAGCCTTACCCGGGTCTCAGAGGTATCTGACTCTTCGCCCTTAGCTAGTTGAAGTTATACAATAGCGGAGCTATTATCCACTTTTCTTGCGGGGCCACCACCTGTTTAGCAATTAGACCCTTCTCAAACTTCAGATATTCAGCGCAGATTTTGTAGCAGTGCGGGAGCTTGACTTCCAGCCGGCTGTTCTTGCACCGCCTCCAGGTGCGGTGATGCTCTTTATAAACACAGGTTTTTCTATCTCAAGTGGCGGTATCGGATCTTTTAACGACTTGTACGACCTTTAACAGCCCAGATCCGTATCAAAACTGTTTCCCTGAAGTCTCAGCTCACCTCAGTAGCGCCACAGGCAACAGCTGATCTGTCCCTTTAATCAAAGCTTCACAGCCCCTTACGGGATCCCGGCCTCAGTACACAGAGTATTTCCTATGTCGGCAGTGTAGGACCAACAAGCTCGAGTTGTAAATCACCGCCCCCGATGCACTTCAAACCACACTCCTGAACAGGTGAGGATTTAGCCTTTGTGGAATAATTTAGGCGGGCCAAAAGCTTTACACCTCTCCATACACCTGATAGCTTTGCCTCCTGCCCAGATATACTGGCTACAATGCTTGTGTGCACTTAGGGAATGCTTGACCTGGTCTCCGGTGCCGCAGAAGCTGTTGCACTCGCTTATTATTAAGCGAAGGGGTATTCATCTTGCTTCTAGGTGTGGGAATTTTGCCGAGTGTCAGCCTTACCGGACATCCATCTTTGGCTTCAAACGAACTCTTGACACAGCAGGATTTTGTCCGGAGTGAAACTGTTTTTAAAGGTGCTCTTAGCGACAGAGCTATTCTGCCTCTTTGCGGACTTCCTCACCGTGATCCGGGGATCATCAGCCGGTCCTAGTACATTTTCCTAGGACAAGGCTTACTGCGGGTGGCTGGTGTATAGTCTCGATCCTTTTTGCTCAGGAAAACACAAGCTGTTGGTAGCTACCTGCACGCTACCTGCATGCTACCTGCTAGCTCTGCCCCCAGCCGGAAGTCCCACCAAGTCGTCCCTTTAATGTTGGTTACCAGTAAGACAGTAAACACCTTGAAATTACAAGAAATGTCTGTTGTGTTGCTGAGGAACAACATATGAGTCTAGTCTAAATGTTTCTAAAACATAGTAACATCCTTTTTACTTAAATGTTCTTCAATAGCCAAAATCCACTCATCGTTTGCTTTATTTGTAGGAGCTTTAGTCTCCACAAAGCAAGGCTGGACTTGGTTTTTTAATGTTAGTATAAAATACATTCTTTTTCAGTTATCATTTAATGCAAGTTATGGAAATATATCTAGCTGGGTTAGCCTTGATAAGTCAGCAGGATGCATATGAGATTCTGAGAATTAGAAAATCCTCAATTTACATGAAAAAGGGACAAAATAAGTTTCATTATTCATAATTAAAGATTTTATATAAAAATGTCAATGTGTTTACTGTCTCTAACTGTGGTTTCCATTTGGGGCCATTGGTGTGTCTGAGATGTACAATATATGGACAAAAGTCTGTAGACACCCCTAATAATTATTGAGTTCAGGTGTTTCAGCCACACCTATTGATACGAGGTGCATAACTCCTAGCAAATAGCCATGAAATCTCCAAAGACAAATATTAGCAGTACAATGGGTCGTACTGAAGAGCTCCTTGATTTTAAAGTTGGTACTGTCATAAGATGTGATCTTTGCCACAAGTCAGTTTGTGAATTTCTGCCCTACAAGCTCACCGAATGGGCATGCAAGTTTAATTCTGACTAGACTGTACCTTTCAAGAATGTATTGACCACTGGTATTAATTAAACCAATCAAAGGTGTTGAACTAATGATCTATTACATTTTATTAGAAGGACTACAGAGTTGGAAGTTTACAACTGTCCAAATGGTCACTTAGTCACAGAGGGAGCTTTTATCATAGCCACTAATCCTATAATTAAATATGGTTAAATGAAAAGACTGTACTGAACACACTGTATGTATATAATTTTGAGACCACTGTCCTCAAGTGCTTTCTATACCTTTAAGACTTTATTGAATGCAATTGCAACAGCAAACTCTGTATACATTACTTTCCCTCTAATCAAATCATCTTGGGAAAAACAGAAATTGACAGTATTTAAAGGATTATTGACAATGATTTAACTAAGCCCTTTTCTAGCAATTTACTATATTTTTTGATGCTTGGATATGCAATCTGCAGAAATTCAGTTTGTAATACAGTTAATTCCAGTGGCTCAGATAGACTATACTTATTTCTTAATTTTCTTGACTCCAGCACCGATTAAAGTGTATGATTCCCTGTCTTGAGCTGATGCTTCAATTGGGAAATCCCTAAAATCTTTTCTTTAAGAAGTTATTTTTGAATTTAGTATTAGAATGGCAAACATATATTAGGCATATGAGGTCATTCCATGCCAAAAGTACCAGGTTTCATGGGAAAGATACCTTCTCATAAACAAATAAAAAAGAAACCTAAAAAATGGTACTAACTATACTATATTTTAACTTTTATTTTAACGAGTAGATCTGGTATATTACTGTAAAACTAATGTCACTTTCTTTTGAAATCCTAAAACTGTTGTGTATAGAGCAAAACAATATGTAAAAAAAAAAAACAGTATAAGAAACCCCAACTGTGTAGAAAAAGAAAACAATATGTAAAAAAAAACAAACAAAAAAAAAAACGGTATAAGAAACCCCAACTGTGTAGAAAAAGAAAACAATATGTAGAAAAAAAATGAAGACAAATGTGCTAAGACATGACCGTGAGATGGGATACTTCACAGGGGTAATAGAACTGTTATGAATTCAGCATGTTTGGCATTAGTGTTAGTGAAAAGCAGCATATGGTCAGCCCTTCATTTGTGTCTGCAATGTCTCCAAGACCTCTTGTTCTATCTACTTTCCTGTAAAAAAACAGACATATTATATTACAGATATAATATATTTTCCACTTGCAAGCACTTACATTAAAGGGTCATAAACCCCCACATTTTTCCTTTGTGTTTCCTACAGTTTTAAACAACTTTCCAATTTACTTCTATTATCTAACTTACTTAGTTCCCTTGGTATCCTTTGTTTAAAAGCATACCTAGGTAGGCTCAGGAGCTGGGAGCGAGCTGCTGATTGGTGGCTTCACATACAGACATATTGTCATTGGCTTACCAATGTGTTCAGCTAGCAACCAGTAGTGCATTGATTTTCCTTCAACAAAGGATACCAAGAGAATGAAGCAAAACTGATAATAGAAATAAAACGGGAAGTTGTTTAAAAATACATGCTCTATCTGAATCAAGAAAGAAAAATGTTCGGTTTCATATCCCTTTAACTGCTTTTTTATCTTTAATCTGAAGTTATTGTTTTAACCACTTAGTAATAGGTTCTGCTTTCATGAGCAAGATAGCCTATGTTAGGCATTTAATACAACTATAGATGTTAATGGTAGGAACAGCTATTAATGAATCTATGGAAGAACTGAAGCTGAAACAATATTCAATACATTTTGAATATATTTTCACCCTGACAGCTCTGCTTCATATTAGTCTGATGTGCATCATGAAATCTACCTTATCATGTAAGTGTAATTTGTTAAGGATCTTCTAAAAAAAAAATCAAAGAAGTACAACGAAGCAAAGATTTGAGGCACAGATGCCTATTGATATTCTTATTTACTTACAAAACACCATTATATCCCACACTCTTCAATTGGCACACAAATGTATAAATGCCAGTACATGTTAATAAATGCAGTAGAGAGAAATATCAAATATTGTTTGATATTGATTTATTCAGGACCTTTCTATATATACCTGATGGGTATTATTTATTGTAGGCATGGGCATTCAGCAGCTTCGTTAGCTGCAAAATACGCAAATAGGTGGCCCCTTTACTGTTTTTGGAGACGGATTTCTGCTTGTGGAAGATCACCCCTCATTGATCTATGCATAAGCATAGATCAATGAGGGGCCACAATGAATGGCTAATCAATTCAGTGCCATGTGGCATTATGAAGTACCGGGTGGGGGCAATACAATACTTTTTATAATATTTCATTATTTATAAATGTTACCTAAGCTATCCAAATCACACATTAATTGCAGAATTTAACAAAAAACTATTTAATAATAATTTTTGCAACAATCATTTACATTTTTTTTATATTATCTCATTTTACCTTTATATTTCAGGTGGCTTGTCCGTAAAGCCGGGTGGTGTGCCCATTAAGGGCCAGATTACGAGTGGAACGCAAACGTTTGCGCCCGAGCAATAAGGGGTTTATTGCAAGGGTTTGTGCTCCTAGGGCTTTACCGCTCGTATTACGATTTGAAAGTAAACACGAACGCTAGATCGCAAACACAATTTACGCTAGAATGATTACCGCAACTTCAGAGCTCTGGTTAACTGTTTCTCTAAACATAAAAGTTGCACAAAACACATAAAAATGCATTACAAAGTACACTCATAATAACAATCTAATAAAAGGGCTTTAACATTGAGATACATACATATACATCTCTAAACATGTACAGTATATGTAGGTGTACATATATATTTTTGTATTTATATGTGGTGTATTTACAGAGATATATACACATATAAACACATAAATACTTCTGTATAGTATACATACATTATATAGACATAAATATAACTGCATTGTAGCCCTTTGCTATTAAGTAGATGAAAACATGTAAAAGCATATTTATGTAGTATTCATTTTTAATAAAGGTTTTAACTATGTATTTACAGTAGATATATGACATTCCAATGTTCTGCACATAGGAGAATATGTTCTTTGTATTTCTAAATATATATTTCTATATATAAATATGTATATACAATCATGTGTGTGTATATATATATATATATATATTATTATTATACTTTATTTATGAACATATTCCGCAGCGCTGTCCATGGATACAATTAATTTAGATAAAACAATGATAAAAAACTTGTAGGAGACAGGACAAAATTTACAAACACATACAGGAGGAATTAAGGGCCCTATTCCCGTGGGAACTTACAGTCTAGAAGGGTATATATATATATATATATATATGTATAGTAAATTTCCAAAAATGAGGGCACTCACAGGATTCGAATATAGTAGAAAAACTTGTATTCCTTTAATTCAACATATATTTGTCAGTCGACGTTTCAGCTACACATTTTAGCCTTTTTCATGACAATCTGTATAATTTAGAACAAAGCTTGGCGTTTCAAAATGCCATTCTCTGACGGTACCCACGTTAAATGTGTAGCAGAAACGTCGACTTGCAAATATATGTTGAATTAAAGGAATAAATGTTTTTCTACTATATTCAAGTCCTGTGAGTGCCCGCATTTTTGGAAATTTACTAAATGTTTGCGGAGGAGACACCCAGGCTACATATCAGCTAAGGCTTAATTAGGGAGTGCATGAAGAATATGAAGATTGGAGTTACTGTATGTATATATATATATATATATATATATATTGTACCAAAAAAACATCATATATATGTAGAAATCAATAAATAGAACAGATTTCGCTATGTGAAGAACATTGGAATGTGAAATATTCATATTTTCATGTCGGGTTAGTGCACATAAGAATATGCAATCGTGTTTGCGCGACAGTAGGGTGTTAAGATTTTTCTTCCACTTTTTTTTTCTCCCTTGACTTCTATGGGGGAATACGTGAACAACCACTCGATACTCTAACTTTCAACTAATATGAGTGCTACCAAATGATCACAATTAATGCTCAAGCGGGGGCGTTACTTTGTACTCCACTCGTAATCTGACCCTAAATAGGTATTGTGTAGAACTCTGCAGTTTGTTCTTGGCTAATTAATCCATTCATTTTATCATGTTGTTATGTGAACTGTCTGAAAATTATTTTTTACATTTACAGCACTATGGGTCTCTAAACTACTTTACTACTGGGGCTAAGGACAGGATGTTCTGGGGGTTCTGTTCTGAAGACTACAATAGGTTGTAAATGTGTTGTATAGTCTCAGTTAGATAATATCTTGCTGTGTTTACTTTTACCTTTTGGCCCTCATTTCAATCTATCATTATTCCCATGCAAAGACGTTGGCATAGGGGTCAATTTATTATTGGCTGAATTGGGCCAATTCACCCTGTTTCCGCGCGAGCCTTCAGGCTTGCTGGAAACAGGAGTTAAGAAGCAACAGTCTATAGACTGCTGCTCCTTAACTCATACGCCACCTCTGAGGCGGCATACAGCAATCCACCCGATCCTATATGCTGATTGACACCCCCTGCTAGCGGACGATTGGCCGCAAATCTGCAGGGGGTGGTATTGCACAAGCAGTTCACTAAAACTGCTTGTGCAATGCTGAATACAAACAGTGTATGCTATCCGCATTCAGCGATGTCTGGCGGACATGATACGCTACAGTGTATCATGTCTGCCAGACTTTAATAAATTGACCCCATAGACTTTGTTGAGGATGACAAGGGGTCTTACTGAGAAAGCCAGGTCATGTTAGAAGTTCCTTGCATCTCCTGTATTTCCCACAGATTTGTTAGTTAGCATTTGTGCCATTAACATCTAAGTTGCTTGAGGTGCCCAATACAATCTCACACATTAAATGAGAAACTTTTGGAAAGCATAAAAACAAACCAAAAAGATAGGAAACGTGTGAAAACACAGTTATTGTAAATGTTTGTAAGAGTAAAATATTTGTTGTGTGTCTGTTTTGGTTTGGCAAAGTAGTCTCGCTAGGTAGAATGAGAGATGTCTCAGTCCTTGCAGATATGAATGAGAAGTTAAATGTGGCTTTATGGAGCGTGGTCAGTATTTTTCAGATATTTAAATAGGAACATAACTCTAACTAGTCCTATACCTGGACCAGCAATAAATATTACATATAACAATAGATTTTTAAAGGGAAGCACTTGTATTGTTTGAAAACTTTAATATCTCAATGGAAAAGAGGCCTCAAAGGGCGTATTTTTCCTCTTTCACACCTAGTTGAGCCTGCTGTAACGTTTGAGAGTTTATTGACAGTGTTTAACTGTGTGTGCGCTTTTCGTCTTCTATTTTCTATGGGACGCATCATTTTTTTTGTCAGCCGAACCCCGTCCGCTGGTAATGATGGAAAACGTTCCCTTGGAAACTGTCAATAATGGCTTTCGACAGCAGTTTTTTAATTTTGCGACCTTGTGAAAACCCAATTGAAATAAGCCCTTTGTCTGTACCTTGGGCAGTATGATTTATGGGGGACAGACATATGTAAAGGGAAAGTAAAGTAAAAATTTAACTTTCATGATTCAGCTAGAACATGCAATTTTAAACAACTTTCCAAATTAACTTCTAATATCTCAATTTTAAACTATATAAAACTAGAAAATAAACTTTAATTTCCATGTTTTTTTTAATATATGTTAAATACAGAGCACTCAGTTTTTCTTTAAATAGATTAACTTTATTATTTTCTTAACATCAAGGTACTTTTAGGTTCCTGTAATTTCGTTATATTTAAATTGCATGTATTAATGTATTAAAGATGGAGGCTGTGAAAAAAAATAGAAGGCTGTAAAGATCATCAAATCCAACAGCAGAATTGTCAGGTGGTATATTTTACTCAACATCTTATTGAAGTGACCTACTACTGCGTTTATGGTTTCCATAGTGATCCTTCATAATGGAGATACTTTCAGGACTCCTCTGTGATAATGATTCTGTCCTGGTTTTGATTTCTACATGAAAAGCAAATCTGAACAGAATTCCCATTTTAAATTCTGAATACTCAGTAATGGTTTATCAAAATTGCCTTACAGTTTTTCACACAATGTGTATAAAAATGTTGAAGTAAATCAGTTTAGTAGTTATTTGGGATTATTTCGTTTTTCCTCCTTATCTTGCCTTGTAAAAGCTCAATATAATTTAGGGTGACCAACTGGTGGCCCTATGGCTGCATAGGACCCTTTGCACTAGTTTGTTGTCCCCTGGGAAAAAGCACATCTAAGTGTGTGCCCTTGCTCTTTGTGTCCATAGAAAAACACAGAAATAACAATGTATGTTTGGGGTGGCCACAGCTCAAAAAAGCCCCACTGGAGAGGAAATCAGCAAACTTACCAAAACCTGGCACTATGTCACTGGGTATTCTTTAGGAAATATTTATTATTTGTGTCTTTATATCCATAATTTTATATGCAGCCCATAAGGCTTCTAAAATATTTATCTGCCACCTCCATGTGTTTGGAATTTGGCCTTTTCTGGATGATTTACAGCCAAAATGGCTAAATGTAATTGCTTGTAATATGGTAGGGATATACACTTTACCTTTTTCTTTCTGACTTTCCTATTTTGGATTCAGTTATGAGCAGTATTTCTTACTTATATAATATTTGCATTCCCCCCCTATTCAAAACACTTCCTCTAATTGCCATAAATGCTGTAGATGTTGATTTATGAATTAATGATTATAATGATCAAACTCATAGATGGTTAGTTAATAACATCATGTATGGCTGCGTGTATGTGTATGTTTTATATTTGTATCTGTGTGTGTGTATATATATATATATATATATATATATATATACAGTATATATATATATATATATATATATACACAGTTTAGATTACTCTATTTCTCTATATCCACCTTTAGACTGCATTATGACGCAAATTGTCTTAAAGGACCAGTCAACACAGTAGATTTGCATAATCAACAAATGCAAGATAACAAGACAATGCAATAGCACTTAGTCTGAACTTCAAATGAGTAGTAGATTTTTATTCTAACAGTTTTAAAAGTTATGCCTTTTTCCACCCCCCGTTGTACCATGTGACAGCCATCAGCCAATCACAAATGCATACACAACCATGTGACAGCCATCAGCCATTCACAATTGCATACACACTTATTCTTGCACATGCTCAGTAAGGAGCTGGTGACTCAAAAAGTTTAAATATAAAAAAAACTGTGCACATTTTGTTAATGGAAGTAAATTGGAAAGTTGTTTAAAATGGCATGCTCTATCTGAATAATGAAAGTTTAATTTTGATTGAGTGTCCCTTTAACTATTGCCACAAATTACCAGTTTGCTCTTCTGACTAACCCCCTCTGATACATCTTAAAAGCCTTAGCCAGAATCATTCAACTCTCTAATCTTTTTACATTAGTAACTCTGCTTTGCATGCCTAAATTCATCTGAGTAAATGTGCATCACTAAAACCTAAACAGCAGTTCCCTTAAATACACCATTCTCTCTTTATCTACCCACCCACAACTAACCTCTTATGATTTACTTCTCATGCGCAACAACCTCTTGCCTCTTCCCATATTGAACCTATTCTATGGAGTTCACGTCATTGCTCTCTAAGAACCTGATGATAAAAGATTCTTGTGCTTATAGAGAAATTGTAGTGCAGGGTCTGAACTCACTGAATGCTAAAAGAAAAAGGGCGGTGTCTAAAAGTCAGAGAGATGAGAGATGCCTTCTATAAAGCTCTCCGCTCATATAAGATGATCTAAAATTATCCTCCAGCACTGCAAGATCTCTCACAAGATTCTAGACAGGCACATGTTGCTATATTTCTCTAAGGAGCATGGGTGTCCAAAAGAGGGGGCATTTCCCCCCCCCCGAATTTTCCTTCCCACCTGGAGTAAAACTGCAGAAAAAAGACAATAGAATATCCGTTTCTATGTCTTTTAATTCTTTCAATGTAGTTCAGTGTTAGAGGAAGATGCACAGTATTCTGGGAAATACAAAGCTTTCTGGAATTTATAGTTCACCATATCCTTCTCAGTACTGTGTAACTGCAGTTCTGGACGCCAATTTTTTCCAGCTTGCATTATTTCCCTCCCTCTCTTGAACTGGTGATCCTGTGAAGGAACATGAGTGTTTATGTGTGGAAAAAATCAAGCCTCTCATAAGCAGCCAGCACTGGGGAAAGTCAGATAAGTTCTGTTACAGCTACACAAATTTATTTTATTTTTTTCTCTCCTTGCACCCTTGTGGCACTGTATATTTTTTACTAGTTACACAATCAGGAGCAGCAGCATTCAGCAATGATGATTGACACCAATGAACAAGCAAAGTATTGCTAAATCCTGCTGCTACCTGTATAACTGCTAACAATCTCTGTGTACAAAGTAGTAGAAGAATAGCAAGCAGCTATTCTCCTATATGTATGTAAGATAGAACAATAGAAGAATAGCAAGCAGCTATTCTCCTATATATGTATGTACGATTTATCATTTTATATTACCATCTCAAAGTGTTTAATGTCCCTTTAACTACTCCTTAGACTACACAATTCTGGGATCAATTGTTTCCTGCAGCAGCCTAAGAAAATGTTATTTAAAGGGACATGAAACCCAACATTTTTCTTTTCATTTAGGTAGAACATACAATTTTAAACAACTTTCCAGTTTACTTCTATTATCAAATTTGCTTCATTCTCTAAAATGATAGGAAAACAGGTTAATGTTTCTATGTGGCTTATTTTGGCAGATTACATGTTTTCAAGACCTATGATCATGGACTAAACTTTACTTTTATTTATGTGTAATACATAAACAATTGTAAGTATGGATATGTGTTTGTTCTCACAGGATTAGGTTATAATATATATATATATATATATATATATATATATATATATATATATATATATATATATATACAAGGTAGCCCTCAGTTTACGCCGGGGTTAGGTTACAGAAGGAATGGTTGTAAATCGAAACCGTTGTAAATTGAAACCCAGTTTATAATGTAAGTCAATAGGAAGTGAGGGAGATAGGTTCCAGGCCCCTCTCAAAATTGTCATAAGTAACACCTAATACATTATTTTTAAAGCTTTGAAATGAAAACTTTAAATGCTAAACAGCATTATAAACCTAATAAAATAATCACACAACACAGAATATATAATTAAACTAAGTTAAATGAACAAAAACATTTGCTAAACAGCATTATAAACCTAATAAAATAATCACACAACACAGACTTCACTTGCATTTTTCTGCAAACAGTTCTTTCTATGCATTTAAATCTGGACTGATTTATAGACAGGAAGATCTTGTTCCTTTGAAATCTGCTCGATAGCTCAGGTCTGGTTAAACTGATTAATTTCAGCTTGCTTGGCTTTGCTGCAACACAAGCGGACAGCTCCACCTACTGGCTATTTTAATAAATGCACTGCTTCTCAATGCTTTTCAATAGCAGTCACATGACTGGGAAAAAAGGTTGTTATTCTGAAACAGTGTAAATTGAACCGTTGTAAAACGAGGGCCACCTGTATAAACGAGGGCCACCTGTATATATATATATATATATATATATATATATATATGTATATATATATATATATATATATATATATATATATACAGGGAGTGCAGAATTATTAGGCAAGTTGTATTTTTGAGGATTAATTTTATTATTGAACAACAACCATGTTCTCAATGAACCCAAAAAACTCATTAATATCAAAGCTGAATAGTTTTGGAAGTAGTTTTTAGTTTGTTTTTAGTTATAGCTAT
The DNA here is from genome assembly GCF_027579735.1 of Bombina bombina. Lineage (NCBI taxonomy): Eukaryota > Metazoa > Chordata > Amphibia > Anura > Bombinatoridae > Bombina > Bombina bombina. The sequence goes on from NC_069503.1 coordinate 302,931,473, forward strand.
TTTAGGGGGATATCTGTGTGTGCAGGTGACTATTACTGTGCATAATTATTAGGCAACTTAACAAAAAACAAATATATACCCATTTCAATTATTTATTTTTACCAGTGAAACCAATATAACATCTCAACATTCACAAATATACATTTCTGACATTCAAAAACAAAACAAAAACAAATCAGTGACCAATATAGCCACCTTTCTTTGCAAGGACACTCAAAAGCCTGCCATCCATGGATTCTGTCAGTGTTGTGATCTGTTCACCATCAACATTGCGTGCAGCAGCAACCACAGCCTCCCAGACACTGTTCAGAGAGGTGTAGTTTTCCCTCCTTGTAAATCTCACATTTGATGATGGACCACAGGTTCTCAATGGGGTTCAGATCAAGTGAACAAGGAGGCCATGTCATTAGATTTTCTTCTTTTATACCCTTTCTTGCCAGCCACGCTGTGGAGTACTTGGACGCGTGTGATGGAGCATTGTCCTGCATGAAAATCATGTTTTTCTTGAAGGATGCAGACTTCTTCCTGTACCACTGCTTGAAGAAGGTGTCTTCCAGAAACTGGCAGTAGGACTGGGAGTTGAGCTTGACTCCATCCTCAACCCGAAAAGGCCCCACAAGCTCATCTTTGATGATACCAGCCCAAACCAGTACTCCACCTCCACCTTGCTGGCGTCTGAGTCGGACTGGAGCTCTCTGCCCTTTACCAATCCAGCCACGGGCCCGTCCATCTGGCCCATCAAGACTCACTCTCATTTCATCAGTCCATAAAACCTTAGAAAAATCAGTCTTGAGATATTTCTTGGCCCAGTCTTGACGTTTCAGCTTGTGTGTCTTGTTCAGTGGTGGTCGTCTTTCAGCCTTTCTTACCTTGGCCATGTCTCTGAGTATTGCACACCTTGTGCTTTTGGGCACTCCAGTGATGTTGCAGCTCTGAAATATGGCCAAACTGGTGGCAAGTGGCATCTTGGCAGCTGCACGCTTGACTTTTCTCAGTTCATGGGCAGTTATTTTGCGCCTTGGTTTTTCCACACGCTTCTTGCGACCCTGTTGACTATTTTGAATGAAACGCTTGATTGTTCGATGATCACGCTTCAGAAGCTTTGCAATTTTAAGAGTGCTGCATCCCTCTGCAAGATATCTCACTATTTTTGACTTTTCTGAGCCTGTCAAGTCCTTCTTTTGACCCATTTTGCCAAAGGAAAGGAAGTTGCCTAATAATTATGCACACCTGATATAGGGTGTTGATGTCATTAGACCACACCCCTTCTCATTACAGAGATGCACATCACCTAATATGCTTAATTGGTAGTAGGCTTTCGAGTCTATACAGCTTGGAGTAAGACAACATGCATAAAGAGGATGATGTGGTCAAAATACTCATTTGCCTAATAATTCTGCACTCCCTGTATATATATATATACACAGTATATATATTTATTATGAAGGTAAATCATTTAAATATTGTCAAAACTTAGCTCCAAGCCAACCTCCCAATATTTCCTGCTGCACTAATACAAATTCCCGTCCATTTTTATTTCAGCTTGTGTGTTTCATTGTGTGTCAGACTCAGTATGTGTGAGTGACAGTGTGTGTGTGTCAGTACATATGTTTCATTGTGTGTCAGTATGTGTGAGTGACAGTGTGTGTGTGTCAGTTAGACATGTGCGTTTCGTTTCTTTCCGAATCGAAATTTTGACAAATTCACCAGATTCGGAGATTTGAATCAATTCGAATTTCCGAATTACCCTAGCAACGAAACTAAACTAATCCGAATGCATTTGTAACAAATAAATCCAAATTAGTTTGGATTTATTTGTTACATTCGAATGGCCATGGACTAATCACAATTCAGTATAAAAATTAAATTTAATGAGATTTAGTGAGATAGAACAGTGAAATAATTCCGTTTGTGTAACTTGGAACCATAACACATACCAAACTTCCAAATTTATGAATCGAATCCGAAACAAATACATCCGAATACATCCAAATTAATTCAAATCCGAATGAAGCTGAAACAAATACATTCAAATGTATCCGAATTTGAATCGATCCGAAACTAAATTTGAAAAAATCTCAATCGGTCCAAAACGAACCTAAACAATTTTTTCCGCTGCGCACATGTCTAGTCTCAGTATGTTGTTTTAATTGTGTGTCAGTATGTGTGAGTGACAGTATGTGTGTTAGTATGTATGTTTCATTGTGTGTCAGTATGTGTGAGTAACAGTGTGTGTGTGTCAGTATGTATGTTTCATTGTGTGTTAGTATGTGTGAATGACAGTGTGTGTGTGTCAGTATGCCAAACTCAGTATGTGTGAGTGACAGTGTGTGTGTCAGTATGTATGTTTCATTGTGTGTTAGTATGTGTGAGTGACAGTGTGTGTGTGTGTCAGTATGTATGTTTCATTGTGTGTCAGTATGTGTGAGTGACAGTGTGTGTGTGTCAGTATGTATGTTTCATTGTGTGTCAGTATGTGTAAGTGAAAGTGTGTATGTGTCAGTGTCAAGGTACTAATTGAGTGCATAAAAGAAGTTTAGCATGTAGTAACTTCAAAATGTATAGTGTTCTAGTAAACTAGGACTAGTATTTTAGGATAATTTTCAACCCCGGATTTGTATATATATATATATATATATATATATATATATATATAAAATATTTCACTTTTTTGCCCCGCCCCCTGGAAAAATATATGCAGACACCCATGCTAAGGGGTGTTCTGCATTTCTGTATGGGGAGGAGATACAAGCCCTGTGCAATATAGCACAGCATAATATGAGAGTTATGTTGCACTTACACTTTTTGCTTTTCATTTTATATTACTTTACACTTCAGATTGGGTCTTTCAGTATTATTACATTTAAGCTTTTGCACTTTCTCATTTGTATTGTAATGCATTTAGAAACAGCAGTGTTTTTACAAATTCTGATTTTGTTTTGACAATTTATGTTTTACTTTAACAAAATGGGCTCATCCTTTGTATATGTCTGTGTATCTTTTACAAATTGCATTGCACTTTATATTTGCTCTATTGGAAAATAAAACTCAGCTTTAGAAAGTGGGAAGGACAGGGGAGTCCCATGTTTGAAAAGGGAAGTTACCAGGGTATGTCTAAAGCACTCTCTCAATTCTCATGAAATGCTGTAAATATGTTACACAAGCTGGTCTTACTAAATTAACTTGTTAGCTGTATGCTGGTGAAGTTTGCTCAAAATTCACAGTGCACTCATTTAACTTAGAGAAACGTAATATATACTAAACTAGTGGTAAAAACAAGATGAACAGAGACTTTATATTAGTCCTAGGTGTTAATCTTTTAACTTCTCTCTCCCCTGTGTGAGCCTCATTACTTTCTATGGAAGGCATCTCTGATATCCCTGGGACTTATAGGTTCCACCCTTTTTCTTATAGAATTCAATGAGTTCAGCCGCTGGGAAGTTTGCACTATAATTTCTATCCAAACTAGAGAATCTTTGATTATCGGGCCCATAGAAAGTGATGAGGCTTTCTGGGAAACTGAAGCAGTCAGTTTTTAATTTTTATTTTAAATAGAACAAGTACAAAGTGCAATGTAATTTGTAAAATATACACATACATATGCAAAGTATGAGTATAATTTGTTAAAGTTACGCAGAAACTGTCAAAGCATTATCAAAATTTGTAAAATCACAATCCTAAATACACTGCTATATAGAGAATCTATATGCATTAAAATAGAATGTGCAAAGTTTAAATGCTATAAAACTTAGGGCCAGATTACAAGTGGAGTGCTATTTAAGGAAAGCGGGGCAAGAAGGTCCATTTGCTCCTCTCTGGACTTTTGTTCTTTATATCCAAAAAAAACAATCAGCAAAATTACAAGTTTTGCGGTATGGCTATACTGCTGAAAAATTAACCATTGCGCACAGAATATTTAGGTCTCCCATATTACAAGTCGCGGTGGTACAGCTATACCGCTAGCGTTTCAGCCTTTTTGCAACTCTCCATTCCGCACTCAAAAAATTACTTTTGAGTGCGGGATTTTCATTGCGCCTGTATTACAGGTTGTGCTGTCCGCCTATAACACTAGTGTTATAGCTTATACCGCTGTTACAAAGTACACTAAGACCTATAAACTACCTATTAACCGCCTAAACCGCCACCCCCGCTTCGCAAATAATATATTAAACCTATTAACCCCTAATCTGCCGACCCCAATCATAGCCAACACTAAATAAACCTATTAACCCCTAAACCGCCGCACCCCCCCAGCATTCCTAACACCTAAATAAAGTTATTAACCCCTAAACCACTGTCCCCCACATCGCTACTACTATAATAAACCTATTAACCCCTAAACCGCCGGGCCCCCACATCGCTACTAATAAAATAAACCTATTAACCCCTAAACCGCCACCCCCTACAACGCAATAAACTTAATTAAACTATAAACCCCTGAATCGCCATTCCCCCACAACGCAAATAACTAATTTAATCACTAAGCCTCCTAACACCCCCTATATTAACCCCAATTACATAAAATAAAAAAAAACTAAGTTAAAATTAAATAAAAAATCCTAACATTACTTAAAAAAAAAACAACCTAAGATTTAATTAAAATAAATAAATCTAAAATTACAAAAAATTAAAAAGTCTAAAATAACAGAAAAAAAAAATGATCAAAAATAAAAAAATTAAACCTAATCTAATAGCCCTATAAAAATTAAAAAGCCCTCCCAAAATAAAAACATCCCCTAATCTTGTCACTAAGCTACCAATAGACAGCCAATAAGATTTCAGTAGCTCTCATCCTATTGGCTGATTGGAATTTTTCAGCCAATAGGAATGCAAGGTACCCCAAATATAAAACGAGTACCTTGAATTCAAGCTTCAGTGTGAATATCTATGGGGGAAAATGTGCACAAGCACGTCAAGTCAGGTCTTGGGTTTTGTGCGGTATTGAGCTTATCGCACCATACCGCACAACAAAAGAAGGTTTTTCAGTAACTTGTAATGGCAGCACTATGGAGAGTGCGATACCGCTATTTTTCTTGCGTTATTTTCGCACCTGGTTTAACGCACAGCTTGTAATTGTGCCGATAATATGTTGTCTGAGCAGCAGCAGTGTTTGAATGCATGTGCAATGCATATGTATACATGGTCTGTGCACAGTAAAAACTCTAAATAAGTGATAACATTTACGAGAAGGATTTTTGCTGATTCATGTGCATTTGCAAAATGTTTCTATTCAAAACTAAAAAGCATTAATTTATTTTAAAGCGACACTGAACCCAATTTTTTTCTTTCGTGATTCAGATAAAGCATGCAATTTTAAGCAACTTTCTAATTTACTCCTATTATCAATTTTTCTTCGTTCTCTTAACATCTTTATTTTAAAATCAAGGCATCTAAGCTAAGAAGGCAGCAAACTGTTGATTCAGACCATGGACAGCACTTTTTTATTGGTGCTGTCCAATCAGCAAGGACAACCCAGTTTTCTCACCAAAAATGGGCCGGCATCTAAACTTACATTCTTGCTTTTCAAATAAACATACCAAGAGAATGAAGAACATTTGATAATAGGAGTAAATTAGAAAGTTGCTTAAAAGTTCATGCTCTATCTGAATCACAAAAGAAAAAATGTGGGTTCAGTGTCCCTTTAAGTCCACTGAAGCACAAAATCTCTTATTTTAATTGATTTTTAGTGAGGCATGGTGTATTTTTGCCATTTAATTTTGTTTGTATTTTAAATATTTAAATATACATAAGGAGTGCCACACTGTCATACTGAAGTAAATCTAAGGTTTGACAAGTACGCCAGTGCTGTACCAATGCATACATTGTTGAAAACCAGTGCTTTATTAAAAGTGTTAAAGGGACATTAAACACTAAGGGCTAGATAACAAGTGGAGCTCTGTTTAACACTCCCGCTTGAGTGTTAACTACGCTAGTAGTAAGTTTTTTGCGCGCGTTGGGTTGAGCTCATAGTATGAGTTGAAAGTAAACAGTTTTTGCTCACTCGCAAACCCGAGAAGGCTAAAAAGCTGAACCTACAATATTGCACGCGGGATAACCTATTCCCGATAGAAGTCAATGGAGCAAAAAAAATGGAAAAACACATATTAGCATATTCTCAATTGTGCTAAACCGACACGAAAATATGAATATTTCACATTCCAATGTTCTTCACATTGCAGAATATGTTTTATTTATTCATAAATACATACTTCTATATTTATCTGATTTTTTTTTGGTACAATATATATCTATACCTACATATACACGATTATATATAGGTATAGAAATATGTACGGATATATAGAGGAATATCTATTTAGAAATACTTAGAACATATTTTGCTATGTGCAGAACATTGGTATGTCAAATATTGCATAAATATGATTTTTCATGTTTTCATCTACTTAACAGCAAAGGGCTTCAATGCACTTTTATATATATATATATATATATATATATATATATATATATATGTTTTTATGTGTTTATATGTCTATATATGTCTATAAATACCACCAAGCTCCATACTAACACCACCATCATCCAAGTTATCAAATTATATTTTATTTTGTTCTCATAGTATGTTATTGTATAGCAGTGCAAAATATAATAATTGTAAAATAATGTGTGCATATATACATATAGCTCATTTTCATTTTGAAATTAGTGAAATCATTTTTTTACGTTTTGCAGTAAATATATTAAAGTGACATGAAACCCCCCCAAAAAAAAACTTTCTCAGTTTAGAAAGAACATGTAATTTTAAATAACTGTTCAATTTACTTCTATTATCTAATTTGCTTCATTCTCTTGATATTGTTTGTTGAAAAACATATTTAAATAGGCTCTGTAGCTGCTGATTGGTGAATTCACATAGATGCCTTGTGTGGTTAGCTCACCCCTGTGCATTGCTATTTTTTAAACAAAGGATATCTAAAGAATGAAGCAAATTAGATAGAAGTCAATTGGAATGTTGTTTAAAAATGTATTCACTATTTGAATGATGGAAGAATAATTTTGGGTTTCATGTCCCTTTAAGCCAAACCAACAGATATGTTTGACAGGCAAGATATTTCTGTTGTGGAAAAGTGTTAAAAATATTTTTACATGGGAATAGTTAAAGGGACAGTCAACACCAAAATTGTTATTGTTTAAAAAAATAGATAATCCTTTACTACCCATTTCCCAGCTTTACACAACCAACATTGTTATATTAATATACTTTATAACGTTTAAACCTTTTAATGTCTGCCTGTTTCTAAGCCACTACAGACAGCCTCTTATCACATGCTTTTTAATTTGCTTTTCACAACAGAAGACTGCTAGTTCATGTGGGTGATATAGATAACATTGTGCTCACGCCCGTGGAGTTGTAGCTGACACTGCACTAATTGGCTAAAGTGCAAGTAAATAGATAATAAATAAAGTCATGTGATCAGAGAGCTGTCAGAAGAGGCGTAGATACTTAAGTAATAACAGAAGTAAAAAGTATATTAATATAACCATGCTGGCTGTGCAAAACTGGGGAAGGGGTAATAAAGGGATTATCTATCTTTTTAAACAATAACATTTTTGGAGTTGACTGTCCCTTTAATGCTGTAAATTAAAATTAAAACTAACAAATTGCAACAACTAACACCTAGGGTTTAGTTTTTTTTCACTGAGTAATAAAGACAAGCATTGCACCGACAGGAGAACACACCCACAAGCATAAACACATAGTTAAAGTACCACTTGGTACTGGCAGAGCACTGCAGGTCCCAAGTGGAAAATGATGCTGATCAAATCTGCAGCACTAGTCACACAGTGGGGGTTAAACACACAGAGTGTCACTAGTGATAAATAACATATATCTTTTTAAATAGAATGGCCTTTTAAGTCTAATTGTTGTTTCAGTAGCCAAACTTCACCCACCACTTGCCTTATTTGGGGGAGGCAATCTGTGCTTGTGTCTGCAGAGGGCAAGGTTAGCCACATTATGTTAGTGTAAAGTGTGTTGTTTTGCAGTTTGTGCCCGTTAAACCCAATTAGGGAAAGATATGTAGTAGGATTACCTTGAAAAGTCTGGAATGTGCTTCTGTAGTTCTGAGAAGAACGAGAAAATCTAATGTCATTTTCAGTGCTGAATTACACGAAAAGTGGCCAAATCAATAATGAAAGTATGTGGCAAAGTTGTTATACTGTTAAAATCTCATGATGTTTACTGTCCCTTTAAATGAAGTGTATGTTGCTGATACATGTGATAGTCACTAGATGGCACTCAGTGTCTTTAGCAAGCAGAGTCTGAATGTGAAAAGGATTCTTGCTCTCAATATAACTCAATCTCGTATCAGCTTCAGTTTGTTTCATCCATGATAGTAAGTTGCATTCTTCCCCTCAAAGTATTCCCATATAATGGGCACCCTACCTGTCTGACAAACCACTTCAGTAATACAAATACCACTTCCATCACATATCTTATCCTCTATCATTTTTGTGCCATATATAGATAGATATACTATATATACATACTCTCTTATCTCTCTCACACACACACACACACATATACAATATATACATATACACACACACACACAAACACATATATATAGATATACTATATATACATACTCTCTTATCTCTCTCACACACACACACAGATATACAATATATACATATACACACACACACACACACATATATATAGATAGATATACAATATATACATACTCTCTTATCTCTCTCACACACACACAGATATACAATATATATACACACACACACACACACACACACACATATATATAGATAGATATACAATATATACATACTCTCTTATCTCTCTCACACACACACAGATATACAATATATACACACACACACAAACACATATATATAGATATACAATATATACATACTCTCTTATGTCTCTCACACACACACACAGATATACAATATATACATACACACACACACAC